>NW_020438892.1:122091-146606 GCF_000699045.2 Agrilus planipennis
TATATATATATGTGTAATTATCTATGTATATAATCAATATGGTGGCGGCGTGGTTTACTTATATCTATGGTGGGTGTTACTTTTTTATGCGCATTAAACTTTATGACATTGAGGAGTGCCGCATCTATGATACCACAGATTCGCAATAATTGTATGGCAATTTATAAATACGGTGTGTGTAGTGAGTGTCGTTAGGTCGTGTGTGTTTGTGTATTAATGCTTAAAATGCCATTTGTATGTTTTTAATCAAAACTGGCCAAGGTACATTAACTTTAAAAGAAAAGGAACATTTTTGAAACAATATGACAGAGAAACTTTTTCAGAATGATGACCACCGTGAAATTCGCGTGTGGTGCGATGGTTGGTAAGTATATAACCTCACAATAATCCAATTTCAAGTTACTGTATGAAAAATACAACAATTTGTGTTAAAAATGGATATTTTAGTTATGATATGGTTCACTTTGGTCATGCCAACTCTCTTCGACAAGCGAAAGCTTTAGGAGACAAATTAATTGTCGGCATTCATACTGACGAAGAGATTACTAAGCACAAGGGCCCCCCTGTCTTTACGGAACAGGAGCGATACAAAATGGTGCGTGGCATTAAATGGGTGGACGAAGTGGTTGAAGCGGCTCCCTATGTAACCACTTTAGAAACATTGGATAAATACAACTGTGATTTTTGTTGTCATGGAGATGATATCACGATGACTGCTGATGGAGTTGATACATACCATTTAGTTAAAGAAGCTGGCAGATACAAGTAAGTAATTAATATTAATAATTACTTAGCAGAGTCTGTCTGTTATTATTAAAAACTTGGGTAGAATTGCATGATTGATTAATTAAGAGGGTTTGTGTCTTTTCTGATGTGCCTACAAACAGCAGAGTAAATGAAGAGAATTATTTATTTATTTATTATTATCAGGTACAAAAAGAAAAACTGTAGTGTTAATACACATAGTAATGCACCTGTATGCAGCCTGATACCTTCAATATTAAGAAAATTAACAACTATTATAGAAATTTAAAAAAAAGAATAAAGTGTAGTATATACACTGTTTAGTAGATTAATTAATCATTAATTATGCCTTCAAAGGGCAATGAAGCGGCATGAGAAATGTTGAATTAACATATGAATGTTATGCAGTGTTGGTTGTGGCAAGAACTGTTTTGTTTGTGTAATGTGTATATTTGTTGAAAACATTGGTGTTTTGAAACAATAAGTTCGTGTATATACAAGTGATGTGTGCATATCAAGTGAGAGCAAAGCAAAATAGTTTCACGTCCCATTATGAATTCGTTTCATACCTACATGTATATGTTTAGTAATGTGCTGTTTTTATGTTAATAAGGGAAGTCCAGCGTACAGCTGGGGTATCCACAACAGATCTGGTTGGACGAATGCTCTTGCTTACACGCCAGCATTTCAGGCAAGGTAAATACGAATATGACGTTGCAAAAGAACATTCGTCTTCGATGGGAACAGATTCGTCGGCGCGATCGCCATGGACCGGTTGCTCGCAGTTTCTGCCAACCACTCAGAAGATTATTCAGTTTTCAGATGGCAAGCCTCCAAAACCAGATGATAAAATAGTCTATACAGCAGGCGCCTTTGATTTATTTCACGTGGGGCACCTGGATTTCCTGGAAAAGACTAGGAGTCTCGGCGATTACCTGATAGTTGGCTTGCACACAGATCCCGTCGTTAATCAGTATAAGGGTTCGAATTTCCCCATAATGAACCTGCACGAACGGGTGCTGAGCGTTCTGGCTTGTAAATATGTGTCTGAGGTGGTCATTGGAGCACCCTACACGGTCACCAAAGACTTGATGGATCATTTTAAAGTTGATGTAGTGGTGCATGGAAAGACGTTCGTTATGCCTGACGTATCCAACGAAGATCCGTACCGCGTGCCGAAGGCTTTGGGGAAATTTATTACTGTTGATTCCGAAAATGACATGACCACCGAAAAGATTGTAGAGAGAATTATTAGAAACAGGTTGGAATTCGAGGCAAGAAATATTAGTAAGGAAAAGAAAGAAATGGAGCTTCTCAGAACTCTCAAACAAAAGGAGCAACAACAAGCAGTTATCGTGTAAAATATGTGATTTTTCTGCAGAAATTAACATTTCATCCATTTACGAAAGTGACATAGTACGGTTGTACTTATTTATTTACTATCTTTTACATTTATACATTCAGATATTAATTTTCCGAATTTAACTTACAGTTAGAAGGTGTATTTCGGCTCGAAACGCCCACGCTTTTGTTCGGATATGAACCGGAAAAAAGGGCAAACATTTATCCTCATATCAGTCCTATAGGCTTGTCTCTGTCCATAAGGGCACAGCCTTTTATGCCTCGTTTGCATGCTGACATGGTAATGATTATTTTTTTTTTTGTAATTGACCTAAGCATGTTATCGAATCTAATCAAAAATATTATATAGGAAAAATTGCAAAGCAACGAAACGCCATACTTGAGAAATTACATTCTAAAATGGAACGAACGGTATAACGAGAATTTTCCTCGCAGAAAATTTTCTGCTCTTGCCNAATGTGTTAAAAATTTCTTTAAAAATAATTGTGGTGCCACCTATTGTCAATGCTTGTTAATAGTGTAATGTATAATATCTATGGCGCATGATATATTGTAAGTGACATGATACGGCTCTTTTCGGAGCTATTACCTGGCGTACAATGGTTCATTGTTGTGATTTTGCCTTTAATTTATAATGTACTTGTAATTAATAATTTCCTGTACATTTATTGATTACAATTTTGTTCATTAAATCTATATTATTAACAAATTCATAAAGTGAAGTCAAAATTACGTATAACCAAAAAATGGTAAACAATGTACCATTGATCATGCGCAGTTGACACTGACAGTTTATTTCTCTATGCGCTTATCTGTGGCGCATTTACGTAACATGGTGGCCATGTTCTTTTCGGTTTAAACAAGAAACAGTTTATCCATTTTGTGATGTAGGTTAACAAGTGTTTGTGTTTTTTTGTTATCTGTGCCTGTTGTTATAATAATTCAACTTTTTCGTGGGTGAGTTAAATTATTTAATCGTTTTGACAGGATTATTTTGAATATTTGATGAATTGTAAGATACAATGCATATATACATACAAAATGTTTAAGTAGTTATATAAAGATACACAACCGTTTGCAAAATACCTGCAATGAAAATAAAATTCAAAAATTTCCTTTGTGAAAGTACAATTCTTGAAAATTATTTCCAGTTGGTAATAAACCAATAAATAATGATAAATTATAAGGTGGGTACCAATGTAAGTACTACAATAGAACAAACTAGAATACGCAATTTACAAGTATGTAGGTATATACAAGTAAGTAAAAATTAATTACATAATTAAAAATAGCGAATGTTAACGAAAGTAAACGTGTACTGTGTCCATATGTACTTCGGTAGCAGTCGGTAGATACTTAAAATATTTGTTGGGAAGGTTCGATTTAAAATTGCTTTTTATATCTCAAATTCTTCCTAATGGGTCATAGCCCTGCCGGTGTAGCAGGCTTCGTGATAGTGCCTTCCATCTCTGCAAAGTCCGTCCACATTTTTGGTTGCATTTTCAGCGCAGATAGCAACCGCATGTAATCTCAAAGCTAACCAGCACATTACGAACGCCGAAAGAAAAAGTAAACAACCTAAAACACCAGCTGTGGCCAAGAATGTGCTACAGGAATTTTCAGGACCTCCTGTTCTTTTATGAAAGAATTCTCCTGGCATCAGAACGGTGTACTCGATGTTCTCATTGAATTTGGTAAATTGTATGGTGTCGTTATGTCCAGTTCGTCGAACGAAATCGTTGTTTTGATTGGACATGTTTTGTGATCTTTTTCTTCTCCCGTGTCCCGATGGTTCGAATAGATCCAGACAGAACTCTGGCTGACAGTCGCTGGGTTCCATACATGCCTTTATTTGAGAGTGGATCCATAGGGTCGACCGTTCCTTCATAGTGCTCAGGAGGAAAGCTTCGAAATCGAGAAAGACTTCGTTAGGCCGTTCCCGATACCTTGCCGGCTGATGAGGAATAATTGACGAGAAGTCCCTATTCCTACACCTGACCGTGAAATTATAATGCTTTTAAATATTTGCAGCATGTACATACACAAATATTTTGTATTTACCCGTCTTTGACAAGAGCTACGCTTCCTGGGACATGAGGTTCATCTGGATCGGGGCTGACCGTGACCTCTATAAGCTTGACGAATTTCCAAGCCGATTGTTGCCCTATTCGAGCCCTCAGTTGCAATTTTGTTCCGATAGGTACGGCTTGGTCGACAGGTAATTCCCCGGAATTATTTCCTAATCGTGCGGGTGCTTCTTTATACAACGCAACTTCGTATTCTAATCGTCCCGGACTTTCTTCTACCACTCCCGAAACTCTGGCTCCATGGGGACTGGAGATAAAATAGGCATCTGTGTTTTATGTAACTATTTACAGAAACAGGCAATTCTAATTAAATAAAGACCCGAATACTTACAAGCTCCCTGCAAATCCAGCAGCTTTGTTTTCTATTACTGTAGGTTCCGGGGGTTTGCACATTATTATTAATTCCTGATCGGACTGCATCACTACCCCTGGGAATTGAGGGAACCACACTCTCACATGAACAAAGCCCTTTGAAAAGTAGTCCACCGTTATTTTTATTTTTTTTCTCTACGTGGCACCTACACTTACATTTCTTTTAATCACCCCGCATCGCATGAAATCAAGTATTTTTAGTTTGTAAAAAAGGCCCGTTGGTTCGGTTGGATCTTGTCGAATTTGGCAGTGCGCATCTTTTTCTGGATCGACGACTCTGTCGTCCGCGAAAAGCGGATGACCCCGGAAGTTTTCCGGTTTCTTCAATTTCGCCATAATAGAATCCATACTTCCTCCACTTGGTGTTGCAAATGTGCATTGTATGTTGCTAACTGAAATAAAGTTTTAAAAAGAATAATATTCTACTTTTGTGTAATTGATTCTTTTGATTGGTACATTTACACATTTTTTGCCCATTGTCCTTGATCAACAACTGTTGAATTTTTTTTGTTCTTGATTAACTTGCAAGTTCCTCCTTAGCTGTATTGTTTATTTTATGTTTACAAAGCGCATTAATTTATTTATTTCTATCAGTTATTAACTGTTCCAAAGAATTGAATTATTTTTTAGTGCTATTAGTTTTCCGCGTCTTTCTAGGCATTTGGGTTAAAGTGTGAGTGTGTACCATAATTGACCCGGACAACATTTGTGATTTTTGTTATTTAAATTGTATCTCGGAGAAAATGAAGAGATGTATAATAACTGTACCACTCGCTTAATCAGCAAGTGTATCACGACGTTCCAGTTATTTTGTTATTTTCTCTGTTCGATGCTACGCTCTCGTTTTATTATTTTCTTTTAAATTTATTATGAAAAAAGTATTTAGGTACCCACAAAAAATACTTACCTTCGTAATCCTGCCCTTTCACCATGAGTACCTGAAGCAATACATTAATAATTAGAAAAATCTAAACAAGTTTTGAAAACTTATTTTATAACGTTCTTACCGTTAGCAAAAAAATTGCGATCCACAAAATTTTCGCAGGCGTGCACTTCATATTTCATCAGCACAATAATTGTTCTTTAAGTTCCGGTAGAGTGGTGAGAATGTTTAATTTTTCTTCGTCAGACACGACGCAAACTTTTCACCTTGTAACTCATTCATTTTATTCACAAAAAAAAATTAACAAAGTAATATAATTTAATGAAAAAAATTTAAACAATCACGCTTTGACAAAAACGAAATATAAACAACAAGTATTTGGACCCGTAGTAGGTGGTTCTTGAAAGTCGAACACCTTCTTCGTCGAGTATCTTCCAAGGACTGGCTCTTGAAGAGTCCGTTTCAGGTTCCAACCACGGTTTCATGACCGATGAAACGGTCGGTTATGGTTCGATTGTAGAGCTAGTGCAATTGTCTTTTTGTCGTTATTGTTATTATTTTACTATTACAATTATTTATTGTTATCATTATTATGTCTCGTATATTTATGGTAAATGACAAATTGATTTTCATAAATTTTATAAGACCCAGATCTGGATCAACGATTATTAATGTAATTTAGACGAAAAAAATGAACAAGTCGGTGTTTAGGGAGTATCTCAGGATAGTAATAAAGATGTTTGCGATTGGTTAATTTGGAAATTCGAATATTATTAATAGTGCGTCTTATTTGGAGCGCGACTCTGTATGGGTGTGAAATGTGGATGGTGGGCGCTATGGAAAAATTATAAGCGTTTGCGATGTGGTGTTATAGGAGGATGTTAAAAATACCGTGGATGGAAAGGGCTAGAGATGAGGAGTTATTGGAAAGGGTAGGAGAACATAGGCCGTTATGGAAGTCAATAAAAATAGGCGAGATGGATTGATAGGCCACCTACCCCGACATGAAGAAGGGCTAGAGAGAGAAGTATTAGAAGCAGGAACAGGAGTAAATAGAGGCACATGAAGATCTAGATTAAATTACTGTTTGCAAAGAGTTAGAGATGTAGGTGTGGGTTGCTCTAGTTTTCGAGAAATGCTATAATTGGTTCAAGATATGAACAACTGAAGACCACCTTATGATGGCGATTACTTTTTTATTGCATTGACAATTCCTATTATTTCAATAACAGTTGATAAAAAGTTTTTACGGAGAAAAGTAATTAAAATATATTTTAATCGATTTATATTAGCAAGGTGAAAGTCGACCACTGGTTAAAAACAATAATAAAACCATGTTAATCATTTACATCTCCGGTTTGTTCGTCTAATTTATTCCTTTTAATGATAACACAACAGTCTTTATTTTTTATTAACATTATTGTAATAATCGCGAGCAGGATTTCTTAATAACGGCTTCTATATTATGTATTTCGAACAACCTCTCGAGAGAACGAATAATTTTATCAGTGTTATAACTTATCGAGGATACACGTCTATACACTTCTATCCCTTTTTTTTGCATGACACCTCCTTTATAGGTATGTACCTTTCTAAGTACTTATTTAGAACCAAACTTTTGCGAATATACGAACCGTTAAATAATGATGTCTACTTTGCCCTAAATGATCACGACAGTGTTGAATCGCTATTCTACTTTGACTTTAAATATAATATGTGGAGTGCTCCATTATTCGCTAGTACACCTCTTGTCTATCTACAATTCGTAGCTGTGTGTCTGTAACTGTTGTCTTTCGCAAATTTGTCATCGCATCCAGCAGATATAACTTCTCTCTTACTTACAATTAAATATAGATCAATTATTTATTACAATGAATGAGGTTCGCGCTACTCCTTATCGTAAATTGCGTGAATTATCTTGTTGATCTAGCAGGAGCGCTAGTCTAATTTTTTTTAAGCTGTACGTGTCCTTTGTGTCTATTAGTAGATGAACAATACTCTGTTAAGCGATCTGAGACGTGCTTAACAGTAAAAACTGAACTATGATAATACAATACATAGGTACCTACTCTAAAAAAAAACTGTTACTTGTATACAGGTAATGATATGGATTATAGGCAAGTATTGCACTTAATATCGCGTGTCTTCACCAGTTACTTTAGTAATACGTTTCGTGATTGAGAAAGATTTGTTGAAAGTAAATGGCTGGAACGTTAAATAAATGACACACCGGTATAATTATTAATTATTTCTATCTCACAAATTATAATTTAGAACAGTTAAGGTGTTATGATAAAATGATAAGGAAAGCACTTTTATATTCTTTATAGCAAGCCCTTTTAAATATTACTATACACGATATATCTGTAAAATAAAAAAAAAAAATTGGACATTTATCATTTGCCCCCTTGTTAATTCTTTGGCTGTGACAGATATGCTAATGTGAGAAGTAACAAATATTATGCCTGCATCTAAAATTATTATTATGTATTAGTTAGATTAATAATAGTAGCTACTTCTGGTGTTTTTCAGTTTTTGTCCATTTCCTGCGCCAAACGGAGTGCCATTCCATGGAGGACGCACTTGTGTTGCATCAGGCTTTTAGTGGGGTGAGTTTTTGTTTTTTTTTCTTTTGTAAATTATCATTTTATTACTGCTCTTTTAAATACATGAGCAACAACGTATATACGAAACACTTTCGAGTAAGTGTATGTATTGTATATATTAATAGATCCAGGTTACCAATTAGCATAATTAATGCAATCGGTAATAAATGTGACGAAGAAAGCCAGAGCCAAAAGTAGACAGTAGAGAGGAGATAAGTACCCGGAGTGCGAAGTAGATTAATAAAAGCGGGCTATCTTCTACTTATTTTACAGCCCGCTTTTACCTCTTTCTCCTACTTTTCGCGTTTATTATCTCTCACGTCCATGTCCTGTCCTTTCTAAAGTAGGCATTTGCGTATGACCGACGCGACGCCACGTAAAATAATGTGGGTAATAAGGGCCAATAAAACGTTGTGTTCTTCTTTCCTTCTTGCTTGCTCTGTTTGTCAAACCGCCGTTATATGTGTACATTTCCGTCATTCCATAGTTAATTATAAATAAATTTTATAATATTCGCCATTCTCTCTCTCTCTGTAAGATCTACTTAGTACATACGTATGTAGGTCGAGCTATTGCTTTTTCTTCCAATAGCAAAAACAATTATCGTACAATAAATACATATATCTATTTTGTTGGCAAATTTTAAAACAGGGGTGCACCGTCTGTAGGTATTACGGACAAAGTAATATGAAAGTAATTTGTTAATGAGTTTCTTGTCCTTTTAATTTCAACTTGTTTTGTTGTTTGAAACGGACAGTTTTTTCTTTCTATAACGTTTCTTCGTGTCGAAGTAATTAATTCTTTTTTTCGCCAGGAATTGTTTTACAAGCCATTTTAAACCATTACGGCTAACTAATTACACTTTTTTTTAAGTGAACGCCGCGTGTGTGCAAAGATCATGGGAACTTTTTAAAGAAATTGTCTAGTTAGGTAATTGCGCGATATTTATGTATGTATTACGTGTAAGTGTTCGTGTTTTGTTCATCTTTTTGAAAGGGTTGTTGCTAATTGTATGTATTATTCTGACTTAAGGTTGCACATGTTTCACTCGTTAAAGTCGTTTTAATATACATTATTAGTTTTTGAAGTAAAAGGAACTTCACATCTTAAAGTACAAAGTTGGTGCAAACAGGGATTTCCCCTTTTGCAATGGAAGAAGGCAACTGTCAATTTTTTGTATGAATGAATGTTTTTTGTTTTGCAAATCTTGCCCTAAAGTACCATATCGGGGTCAACTAAAGTGCAGATTATATCCCCCCCTCGTAGTTCTGTTGTAATGGGAATGAGGTCTTGTGTTATCGTTTTAACGGAATTACTTTTAAACGGTTGATATCTGTATTCGACTATTTCACGGTTTGATTGTCGTCCCATCTGTTACATGCGTTCATCGGTCCACGTGATTTCAATTTGAATAAGTACATGTATTAGCACCGTAGCTACTTTATAGTAAAAGCATCATAATAATACCTGTTGCAAGGAATCATAATTATCTAATTGCACACATGCGTTATTGTGGCAACTTCTGGCGGAATTGTTTTGCGCCATGTACCGATTTAATATTAAGTTATCGTCAGGTGATCCAGATAAATATGTTACAGTTAGCACATAAAAGGCGGCCTTTAATCTTCGGCAACATCGTCGGTGGTGAAAAATAAATAATATACGGTACTCAAAATGATCGTAGGTGAAGGTTTTTCAAAAATTTAACGTCAAAACTTATCCACGCTAAATTTTTATTTTTTTATAAACTTACAATTCGATAAATATAATAATTGCAATTATGGACAGAACGGACGTGACAGTAACTAAATACATATTTAACAATACTTTAGGAATAATTAAAATCAACAGAAAATTGAAGTACTTATAAATAGTGGTTATAATAAATGTACTTTCTTATCATCAAGACAATCTCATACAGAATAAGTGAAATAATTTTTTCATGTGGAAATTAATGTGGCCAGAAGATTTAAATTTAGTTTTCCAACTCATGTTGTACTTCATCTATTGTCTTCCCTTTGGTCTCTGGTACGACGAAATAAACAAATGTCGTACCTAAAAGGCTCATGAGTGCGAACAGATAGAACATTACGTCCTCTCCGATTCCTGTTTCAAGTTCAAGGAAGAATTTTGTAACCAGGAAAGCTAGAAACCAACTGAACGTGCCTGCAACAGAACTAGCAATACTTTTCAATTCAGAAGAGAAAATTTCGGACGATATCATCCACGGTATTGGCCCTAATCCTACAGAGTACATGGTAACGAAAATGCAAAGAGAGGTAACGGGTAAAAATCCTAAAGACGTCAGGGTTCCGTTACCGATTATTTTATCCATTTTTAAGGTGAAAAATACACCTAGGAGTACACTGGACAACGCCATAACTGCTCCGGAACTGATTAATAGAATTCTTCTGCCTAAACGATCGACCAAAAGGGAAGACAGAATTGTAGCCAAGACTTGTACCAGGGCTACGACAATGGAGGCAGTTTTGGGGTCTATTTTGGAACCCGAATCTTTAAATATGTCGGTGGCATAAAAAACCACGGCGTTTATACCACTCATTTGTTGAAAGAACATTAAAGACAATGAAATGATAAATGCCTTAACTACTGTTCTCTTTCTAATGTTGTCATTAAAGGAATATGAGCCGCTAAGACTGTCCAGAGCGCTCTTAATTGCGTCCATTTCCAATCCGGTGTCGTAATTTTTACCTCTAAGTTGCAACAAGGCGCTTCTGGCTTTCTCCGGACGTCCCATAGACAAACAATAATGGGGCGTTTCAGGCTGAAAAATAAAAGAAAAAAAGAAAAGGAAGGGCAAAGTGGCACAGACGATGGTATAGTGCCATGGGTCCATACATTTTCCAATGACATAGGCAAAAAGTATTCCCACAGTAACCATAAGCTGGAAGTAGCTGCCCAGAGCGCCTCGGACCTCCTTTTGTGCAATTTCACAAGTGTAAAGCGGAGCCGCAACGCAGCAAGCGCCTGAAGCGATTCCTGTTAAAAAACGTCCCACATATATCATAAATACAGAATTTGCCCAAATAATGAAAGCCCAGCCTATGGTGAAGGGTGCAAGAAGCAAGAGAAGAGTAGATTTACGTCCAATAATGTTGCATATTATACCACTAGGAAAACATGACAGAATTGCCCCTAAGGTGACAAAGGAACCTATCCAGGCCAATTCATTGTCAGTAACTGAAATTTTATTGTATTTGCCGTCTTTTATATCGGTAGTTATGGGAGAAGTCCAACCCAAGACAGCTCCAGCAGCTGCAGCAGAAATTGTTGCTAAAAAAAATATGATTATAAAAATCATAAAACATAATTAATCCCTACTATTTATCATTTAAAGCCATTTACAGTAATGAGGATTAACAGAGACTTTAATAAGTGAATTAAATATCTTTAAAGTAGTTGTTGAAAACATCACAAACGCAATACCTTATCTAATCAAAAATATTTATTATAGCTAATTTGTTTGCAGAAATATTTGTAATAGAAACAAGAAAGCAATCTTACAGTTTAAAATGTTTCTTGTTAAAGGAAGAAGAAGAAAGTTGCTTGATTTGAATATTACCTGAAATAGCGGCGATATATTGTGGAAATTTCTTAGAATTATTTGAAACTGTCCTTTCAGAGTTATTAATACTAGAACCTTCTCCAATGGGTCGTATAGTTCTTGCGTGCGTCTGTAAAACAAACGATTTTAATTTCTTTTCTTGTAAGTCTCATAATTTAACTTACCCCAGTTACCTGGACATCTGGAACAACTAAGTAGTTTTGTGGCAACTCTTCGTTGTCAATCAAATACTGTCTATCAACGCTCATTTTCGACTTCTAAAATTCAAATGCATTTTGTTAGTTTTCGAAAGCTAATTAATAAAATGTAGCATACCTACTATTCTACTACTGCTGCTGAAATAATTTATCAAATATAATCGTAATTCTTGGTTACGGATTACACTAAGCAAAAATCCTACCAGAGTTAAAGTTATGTACCAAACAGCTTACATGGTTTTCAGGCGATTAATAAGAATTCCGAACAATTTTCAAGGTAAAAAAGAAACAATGCCAACAATTCGTTACGAGTTGTCAAACCGTAACGAAAATAAAACTTATTCTTCTTATTCTTAATGTATTGCAACAATATTTTTCAGCCTTTTGGTAAACACTTCATAATAACAATTAAAGTTAAAACTTGCTATATAAAAAATACGATACTAGAAATATTTGTTATTTATATTATTTCTTATTGTTTACACCTTTTTAAAAACTAGTATTAACGTTTAACGATCTTGAAATTATTTTCGACGTAAGGTTATCTATGGACGTAAGTTACTTAATAATCGATGAAGCTCAACTGTCACTTTGACAAATGAAAACAATAACCTTCAAATGCATTTTGTATTGATTACTTCATTATTCTGTTACCTTTGTAAAAATTAATTATACTCCGTTGAATATTGTGCGCGATAAAAGTTCTGAAATGGATGCAGTGATAACAAGACATAGAGACCATCTTTGTGAAGATAACGTTGAGGAAGAAGGAACTGCTGAAGTGACGTCGTTTCAAACATCAAATGACAATGATTTAAGGTCTCCTTTGTTGAGCGAAGAAAGAATGCGTCGCAGATTGAAATTTTACTTTATGAATCCGATCGAGAAGTGGCATGCAAAAAGACGTTTTCCTTACAAATTCGCAGTTCAAGTTATTAAGATAATATTAGTAACAATACAGATTTGGTTGTTTGCTTATAGCCGTTACAACCATGTTAATTACACTTGGGACAACCGTATTACTTTCTCTCATCTTTTTCTTAAAGGATGGGATTCAACCAGAGAAATAAATGTCTATCCCCCAGCAGCAGGTCCTTTGGCTGTCTATAAGAAACATGAATTTTTTGAGGTCATAGACTATGCTCTTGAAGGTTACATCAACTTAAATGAAAGTATTGGACCATATTCATATCCCAATGAAGATAACTCTTTGGCTGAGATGAAACTGTGTCTGTATCATTTCAAAACAGGCATTATCTACGGTTTTAATGAGTCATACATTTTTGATTCGCAAGTTGAAGAATCTTGCTACAATATTTCTCACGATTCTTCAAAAGGTGCTTTTAAATCTGAGAAATACTTTGAAAAGGCAAATATTACGTTTTCGGCGCTTGTAAGAGCCGAGTTACTTTTTAGTGTAAAAACAGTTAATTTTAAAGCAGCTGGGCCCATAACACCCCCTGATTGTTATCAGTTTGATATAACAATAGAATTTGATAATGAAGATCATGATGGCCAGATGGTTTTATCTTTGGATGCTGAACCTATCCGTTTGCAATGTAAGGGTGACAAAGAATATATTAATGATGATTATATAGATTCATTTTTACGGAGTTTATTGAACAGCCTAGTAATATTGATTTGTATACCATCTTTTATACTTTGTAGCAGAGCGATTTGGAGAGCTCAGAAACTTAAAGTAACCACAAATGAATTCTTTAAGATAAATTTCGGAAGAGAGTTGAATTCAAATGACAAACTAAAGTTTTTGAACTTGTGGTACATTATGATTATTGTAAATGATTTCCTAATTATTACTGGCACTGCTATAAAACAACAAATTGAAATTGAAAAGTTTACAAGTGACCAATGGAATGTTTGCAGCATATTTCTGGGTACTGGTAACATGCTAGTTTGGTTTGGGGTGCTGAGATATCTTGGTTTTTTCAAAACTTACAATGTCGTAATTTTGACCCTGAAAAAGGCGGCTCCAAATGTTTTGAGATTTTGTTTATGTGCTTTTCTAATATATGCTGGCTTCACATTTTGCGGATGGTTAATATTGGGCCCATATCATATGAAATTTCGATCCCTGGCAACTACATCGGAGTGTTTGTTCTCCCTAGTAAATGGAGACGACATGTTTGCAACTTTTTCTGTAATGCCATCCAAATTTCCAATGTTGTGGTGGTTCAGCAGGATCTACTTGTACTCTTTTATAAGTCTATTTATCTACGTCGTTCTCAGTTTGTTCATCGCCGTTATTACAGACGCATACGACACTATCAAATCGTGCCATAAAGATAATACCCCTAAGAGTGAACTTCATGATTTTATTGGTACAGCTAAACTTGACGATCTCTCCAGCGGAATTTACCGTTCCGAATCTAATGGTAGTTTAAATGGTCTACTGCGAGAGTTTTGTTGTTTCGCGAAGTTTACTAATCCATTTAAAAAATCGTAAATTTTTTGACCATTCTTTTCAACACAAAATACTCATTCTACTACATAATTTCGTGAATTTTCGGAGAATTAGTCGTTTATTTCCAATTAGTTAATTAATTAAATAATAAATGCCAAAATCAAACTTTTAATAGCAATTTGACAATTTCTCAGATTAACATTCTTTACATTTTACACTGTTTCGTTTTTATGTCATAGTTGGTTATCATGTAATCTTCTAATATGAAAATTAATAGTTAATGAAGCAACAAAAAACATTTTAATCAACTTTATATAATTAATTACCGGTTTATTAGTTAACTGTAAAATAAATAAAGACAAACATACAAATGGTAGACAAATAATATTAACGTTGTATAGAACCTAAATAATTGTTTTCGTGCACAGAATTGTTTTCGATGCACTAATTGTTTTTATAATAATATGAAAATAAATTATTTTAGTTATTTTTTGGCAATTTTTCTAAGTGGTAAACTTTGTATTGTTATGTAGGTTTTTCTTTATTGATTTTTGAAAGGAGTTTTAATTGTTACATAATGCATTAAGTCTTTCTTTATTTTCTATATTAATTCGCTTATATTAGTTTGTTAATTACTTTATTAATTAATGAAAGAACAGAGATTAAGAAAGTAATTTTATTGTCGAGCAATTATGCAACACACCTTTGCTCTGACGCATTGTGTGTTGCATAATTTTAGGGCAATTAAAATCAAATTCCTTAAATTGTGTATTCTTGATCACGTTAATCACATTGCACAATCTTTAAAAGTAAAAAATCATTTAAGGTTAATATAAAATATTAAAGTGTTTAAAATTCTTTATAAATAAAGTCAATATCCCGCAAAGGAGGAAGGAGAAGGGGTACTTCGTAATGTGTACAGGTGTCATTTGACGTTTTCGTGAAAAATATAACCTGGCGTAATATGAACGATTTCGTTTTTTGTTCAAAAGAAGTTAATTTGTGATAAAGAAATTATGCCTAACGTACAAATACAGCAACTTTACGAATACGAAAGGTAATCTAAAACGATATCTAATGGGATTTTAGTTTTTCGAATCCGATTACTTTTGGTTACAGGTTTCCAGAATCGAGAGTAAATGTGTTAACGCTGGTGTTATACTTTCCGTTTGGAATCCTTTTGTTTCTGTTACGATTAGTTTTTGTGTTTTTGCCCGTTTACATTGCAACTTTTATATTAAACGATGCCCCGTTCGTTGAACAAATATTAAGAAGACTGTTATACATAGCGTTAGGTATTACAAGTAAAGTTGAAAAATCAGAAAAATTAAATAGAGGTGCTATCTACATTAGCAATTATGCTTCACCGTTTGATCATTTAGTGCTTATATCTGAAGCAGAATGTCAAGGAGTAAGTGATATCCAGCACTTATCATTACTATTGGAAGCCAAATAAAACTCGTTTTAGGTTAGTAAAAAAAAGTTTAGACCATTACTGGCTAAAGTATTTGGTACAAATGGTCCAACAATAAATCCTAATAACTTGGAGTCAACTCGTAAGGAAATAAATGATTATCTGTCTTATGAACAAAAGAGTTCTCTTCTGATACAGCCAGAGGGCAAAATGACCAATGGTATGACCCTGATAAAATTTAAATTGTGGCCCTTCAATGTTTGTACAAAAGTATATCCTGTTGTTATCAAAATAAATCGTCCCATAGTAAACTGTTCTTTATCAACAATTACATCGAACATTTGGTCTGATGCCTTTTACTATATGTTCTCTTTGAAAACTGAGTATAAAGTTAAGGTTCTTCCACCTGTAGAGAAGAAAGGTATGACTGATGATGAGTTTGCTGAGGAAGTCCGGAAACAAATGGCTGCAGCTTTGAAAGTAAGAAGGTGGCAAAAAAAATATAACATAAATTAGTAAGATTAAAAAGTTGTATATTATATTATTTGATAATGCCATCAGCTGTCGGCATTTTGCAAATTTTTAGGTCAGTTTAGTAGATTATACAGCAAGCGATTTGGAAGAATATGAAAAACGCTATTTAGCAGATTTGGAAAGAAATTCAGCTTCACAACATCATAGCTCGAGTGGTGGTAATGCTGTAGCACAACCTTCGCCGTTAATGCAAACGATGGCCCATCAAGTTAAAGATATTTTACCATTAGTACCACTCAAAGTTATTTACAAAGATCTCGGTAAATACAACGTCATATAACTTATAGGGGAACTTTTACGGACAACTGAATTAATTTCAGTGAAAACTAGAAGTGTTGATCTCACCGTTGCAAACATCCTAGACGGTCATGTCTTT
Source organism: Agrilus planipennis (assembly GCF_000699045.2). Classification (NCBI taxonomy): domain Eukaryota; kingdom Metazoa; phylum Arthropoda; class Insecta; order Coleoptera; family Buprestidae; genus Agrilus; species Agrilus planipennis. The sequence continues at coordinate 138,675 of NW_020438892.1, forward strand.
TACATCCCGGAAACTCAACCTGCGTCATCTTCGTCGATGTCTCCTTCTGCTGTCAAGGCGTCGTCTAGTGTTAACTTTCTACCTTCATCATCCCCCTCAACGAGCAAGGAAACTGTTGTATTGTCTCAATCTATTTCGCCGTCTTCTTTTGGTAAATCTGCTTCCGATAGGATGAAGTCTTTTCAGGAACGGAAAAATCAGTTGATAGAAAACGCTAGAAAGAGGTACATCGAAAAACATGGGCTTGAAAATTCGTTAAAAGATTAAATTTTTGTCGTAGATTTTAAAATAGTTCTCATTAAATTAATAAACGCATATATATTTGTTTTGCTGTTTTGTTTTATATGGAAGGGGGACGCGTAAGAGAGAATCGGGTTAAATGATCCTTGGAAATTCGTCGGAATTCTTTTCGTGATGTATTTCGCTCGCCTGGTACTTTTTCCTCTTTATTTTTAATACTTTAAATGTTTTATTTATCGTTTTAAATTTAAGATTTTAATCATAAAATATTGATAAAAAATACCACAATAAATTGTTTGGTAATATTTTACGAACTCGTGTCCATTAGGCAATTTATACCGTTTACCTGAGAATTTTAACATTTAAATTTAAAAAAATATATTATCGGTTTTTTGTTAATATACAGGTTATTTAAAACGTACATTATTTTCTTTGTACACGCAACACGTAACAGATTAAAGTTGAAATATGATAATGATGCAATCCTGAAAGACAGTTCGCCAATCTAGTTCTTATGTGGGTCAAGTTTATTTAATACATGTTTAATACTTTCAGTTTATGTACAGTACTTGTCGTCACATTTCAATTTTTGTGAACTGATTGGCATTCACAACAGTAATTAATAAAAAACGAGCTCGATTTGTTGCGACAATTCAAATACAAACAATTGTTCACGCAAAAACGTTTATTTTAAAGTATTATTAATACAATTCGTATTTTCCCATTCGACTTTTCTAAAGACGTACAGTTTTCCTATGTTAAAATTAATACTGTACAATTCATGTACATACTGGACATTAAAACAAAAAATTAACTATTCTGTGTCGTCTATCAACAGTACAAATTGCCGCCCAAATTTCCGCTGTGCTGCTGAATAATATAATCAGATATGTTCTTAGACAATCCTAATCGTATAAGGTCCCCCTCTATAAATTCGGGGGTTCCCACACCTGATAAGTAGCCGTTAAGTTTAGCCGCCACATGGGATTTTTTTAGTAACTCCGGCGTAAGTTCTAAAGCTTCAACTAACCATCTGTGCTGTTGCAGTCTATATTTCTGATGATAACTGTAAATTATTTTGAATTTTTCAAAATCTGAAAAAGTTAATTTTGTATACGCTTACTCTTCAGCGTCATAGAATGTTTGCGCTGCCTCGATAACGGTAGTGAGTTTTTCGTTTCGTTTGTGAGATTCTTTTTTCAGAGAAATTTCGGCAATCCTTTTTTGATCATCGTCGTGATATAAAATTAAGGACATATACTGTAAAAAAAGTAATTTAGTCAATTATACATATAAGTACATAATTAACTAACTTGGCGCTTAATTATCGTTGTAAGTCCATATTCATGATTGTCCCAAAATAGTTTTAGTAGTTCTTCGTAGGTTATTGTTTTGGGGTCAAAGTCAATTTCAATAACTTCCGTGTGGTCACCTCTAAAACAGACGTATCTTTTCGCATACATATGATAATTATTAAAATTAAACCTACAAGTTTCGATATTCTGGATTCTCTTTGGAACCTCCTGAATATCCGACGCGGGTGCGTAATACTCCGGGGGTTCCCCCAAATAATGCGTCACATGCCCAAAAACAGCCCATGCCGAAGGTGGCTTTTCGAAATGGGATTTCTACCTCGTGAAGTGGTCCTGGCATGTCCTACGTTTAATTTTATAGTAACTTGAAAAGTTTCATGCGAAGGGGGGATTTTCAAAAAAAATATATACACATGTACATGTTCCCACACCTAAGGATATAATATTAGTTGTATCTAAAAATATGTTTTTTTGAAGTACTTGCGACATTCTGTTTTGTTTACTGTTTTAGAAAAATCTATCAATTACATTTATCAGAAAAACGATTAAACGGTGTAATTGTTTTCTATTGTAAACGGTGCTTAAGCAGGATTTTTATATAAAACTATTTATTCGTTCTAAATGTATATTTTCAAAAAGTAATGCGTGCATTTTCGTTAAATTTTAAATGGTCAAGTAATAAGTAAATAGGTACATATTATTTGTTTTTATTCACTCTTGAAGGTATGAGAATTATACATATTATCCTCATGTGTTGGTGCCGTTTATTTATTTAATAAATACAAACAACACAGATAATGGACGGGTTTCATTATTATTTTTATTGTATTAGTACCTTACCTGTAGCATTAATCTGAAAAATGTTAATAACAAATATTTCTTACGTCTTATCACATATCTATATACATACGTAGGAAGATAACTTTTCTATCGCAGTATTGCTTATATTGATATCATAAAATAATATTTGACTTTTGGAGACAGATAGCTAAATTTAAAAAAAATACCTTTTTGTTTTAAGGTAAACTAAGAAGTTATATTTAATATAACGAAATTTTTGATGTATCTATTAGATCAAAATAAAGTCAAAATTGTAATATCTGTGTACATAATTACAGATGTAATGATTACATCGCTATTCATAGTTATATAATTAAAAATTTGCAAAAAATAGTTTTACTAGTAACGCAGTTTTGCGGCAGTAATTACAGATTCGTCGTGAAATTCCAAAAGTTAGTTACTTCCGTCAAGGAACTTGACAGAAGCATACAAAATGCTACCAAAATGTATTATCGTTATATAATTTGAAAAATAAAAATTATTTTTTGACTTACGCCTCTGATATAGCGTTGGGCTGTATTTGGTAAGTGGCGGCCGTGAAATAGTCACGGAGTTGTTACGCGAATGACAATTTCACTTCGTATGAAAGACGCTCAGTGTGCGACACCGGTTTTTGTTTTACCATTAATTCGACTTGCTCTGCGTACATAATAATATGTATGCAAAGTAAATTAACATTAGCTATACATTTATACTAATTTATCATTAGTTGAATTGAAGTAGCCCTGAAAGTCAGCTATATATTAAAACCAAATACACAAGCAGTAAACGTACTATCATCGCAATCGTGCATTAATTAAGTAACATGAATGCATCAGTATAAATTTTTATAATAAAAAAAATAATTAACAATTTAGTTTTGAATGTCCCCCGTATATCATTTAAAATAGGATTTTGCGAAGGAAAGCGTGTGATGGCGTGAGGGAAGACACGTTGCCATGAACCGAATAGGTACAACAGCAAGAGAAAAGTCGGTTTTAGCGAATGAAAAAATATTAAAGAAAAACTTATTGAAAAGCGGATTATTATATATCGTTTGTTAATAGATGGGTACGTACCCTTAATTGATCATTTACACGATAATATTGTCGACAATAAACCCATAAGAAAAAAACAAACAGAACACTTTTCAAGTCAAAGTATCTGAGGGACATTTTGTACTTTTTGAATACTTTTACGATCACTATAAAAAACTATTTATTTTATTATTCAAAAACACGTTGCAAGACATATACCTATGTGCATCACACTCTGTAAAAGTTTTGTATATGACTGGCCTACACTGTAATGTCAAGATGATTTGTTAATGAATCAGGATTAACGGAAAGACAAAATAATTATTTTCTGAACGTTTCTATTGACGGTACTGTACACAAAAAAAAAGAAAAAAAATCTTTTGGGGCAGTTACATACAGTGTGTTACGTACAATAACTTTTATACACCTAGGGAGGAGAATGGATAGTAGTAATAATTTTTTTTTATTATACATTCGAGTCATTCTTAAGGAAGACCGATAGGGCCAGGACCGGGACGGGGTTGCAGAGGTGTCTTTTGGACGATGGCATTGAATCCTGTGAGTGGATCGGCGTTGTAGGTGACGATTCTGCGGGTTCCATCGGAGTCAGATAAACTATAAACGCCTCGCACCACGTCCCCGTCTCGGACTTCCTGGTGATTTTTCGAATCGCCAGTTATGTAATCGTTTACGTCATAGCCGTACGCGTATCTGGGGTGAGGGTCGATAGGTTCGATTCGGGTTTGTAAAGCGGGTACTCCGACGGGTATCGCTGAGGCCTGAGGAGGAGAACCTATCGGTCCTACAATTCCTCCATGAACTACAGCTAGGGTTGCTGTCAGAACCAAAATCTGAAAATGTATAGGTTGAACTATTTCTTTTTTCTTGTCAATTTTCTCATGTTTGATTTTAGCACAGTTTACAGGTAGTAAAATTTGATTTATTAATGGTGTACAATTTTATCAAGTTTGAGGATTTCTTAATAATTTTCATATACCAATACATATTAAAAAAAAAGTTTCTTACCTTAAGTTCCATGGTTGAGTTTATAGAATGGCACGCCTTCCTTACAGATTGACTCTGTCATATCGGGGGTTCTTTGGGCCCTATTTATATCGTGAAAATTGGTATTTTGATACGTCTTATGCAACATATCCTGTGCATTCAGTAAAAAGATAGTGACCTCTGTAATGTAATTCAATGATAAATCTTTAATTCCAGAAATAGGATACTAGTATGCTTATTATGTATAACAGTAAGATACATTTCCAAACTGGGTTCCACGGTATGCACCGGTAGAAATAAAAAAATATAATTTTTGCTTTCTAACGGTTTAATATACGTTGCAATATGTTGCATAGTAAGATATATAATTTCAATTGCAATTTTTAAATTATTTCGCTTTCTTGTTATAAAGATTCATTATTAATTACACATACGCATCTTTCAATACTTTTATATCCATTTGTATTTATTAAATTTTACGGGTAATATTTGTATTTCGTTGTTTATCCTTATTTAGAAGAAATCAAATTTTATATTTTTATTTTGTTTTTGAAAGTATAATAACTTTTTATAACTTCTTTTTCAAAATTTTTATTGTTTTGATATTAATTAGAAGCAAATAAATATATGCAACTTATTCTACATGAAAAGCTAATTGACTGGTTGCGCCATCTCACAAAATTGATCCCAAATATAGCGTTAAATTATCGCATTCTACTATGATCTAAAATAACTTGGCAACGATTTGAACTTTAAAAATAAGTTATTCGCCTTCCAATTAACAGACGGCGCTCAGTAACGAAATAGATATGGAAATAGATTTATAAATGGCGGTTACTGAATATGTAAGAGATGTTTTATTGACGAATAAATGCTAAGCTCAAATTATGAGTTAATTTTTATGTGAGTGAATATCGGAAATAAACATTTTTATGTTGTGTGATAATTAGTTGGTTTAATTGTATCGTTTCCACTGATGATATTCTTATTAAATTAAATAAGATGCACAGAAGTTCATCTTGAAATTTCTGCATATCCATTAAATCTTTTTATTACTGCTAATAAGGTAATTTTGTTTATTAATTTAAATTATATCTGTTGTTCAAAACACTGGTTGACCTATTAATTTAAACCTCTGTTGGACAATAACGATCGTATCTGTTGATATTTACAGGCCCTGTAAAATTAATGAGTTGATAAGAATTAACCTTAGATAAGCAAATACAACTATTGAATTATTGAAATTTAGCTTTATATATGCAAATAGTATGTCGTTTATTTATGAAGCGATATATATTTTGTTAAATTTGATTATTTGCCAAATAAAAATTTGGTGGATGGTGAAACCAAATGAAATTTGTCCTCTAGAATCTAAAATCGATATTTAAGTAGTGCAATAGAAATTAACCCTTGATTTAACATCATCATAATATAAAAAATTGATCAGCGTTGAATTTTTCAAATGATGGCTTAAAAATCAATTGCAAAAATGTCATCAGTTTGCATTCAAAGTATGATGTTTTCATATATTATACCTTCATATACTATATACATATATTTATAGTATGCTTTTTAATTCTTTTTGTTAACCAACTGGTGTTAAAATATATTTAATAATATTGTTTATCATTTTTCCATTCTAAAATTAATAATGATTTGATAATTATGTATATAGAATTCAACTGTAGTCCGATACAGCATTTATCGAAAAATGTAAGTTTATACAATTTATTAAAGGTATTTGGTTTTTTATTTTAGATTTGGAATGGAGATAAATTATCTCGACGCGCATTTCGGGGTAAAAGCCTTTATCATTATACCGTGTGTGCTTTTTGGTATATGCATCGCATTTGCTAGTGGTAACTATCCTGTCTAATTGTTCTAGATTAAAACATGTTAATATATGTGCATTTCAGAATCTCCGGAAATTGTCGTGAAACCGAGAAATCAGCAGGTGAGGGCCGGCGGAAATGCTGCATTTTACTGTTCTGCACGCGGTGATCCCCAACCCCTTATTCATTGGAAAAAAAATGGCAAGAAAGTGTCGAGTAAGATAGACAAGTAATAAAAAAATAAATAGACTTAACATAATTATTATACATGTAGGTACTCAATCTCGCTATCAGATCAGGGAGTTTCCCACGGGAGAGCTTCTGTTGCGTGTAGAACCCGTTCGTGCTGGCAGAGATGATGCTACTTACGAATGTATTGCAGAGAATAGCCTCGGTGAAATTGCAGCTGCAGAGGCCACGCTCATAGTTTTTGAGAGTACTGCTTTTTTATATTATTTAAAGAATACTTATTAACTAATTATATTTATTTTTTATAGACGATAAGTTACCGGCAGGATTTCCTCAGATAACTCAGTCGCCAGCCACAAATAAAGTCGTGGAAATTGGACACAGTACTGTTCTGACTTGTAGTGCCTCAGGCATTCCTCCTCCAAAAATCACCTGGTACCGAAACATGTTACCTATAGATGTTAAGAGTGAACCTCGTTATTCTATGAGGGATGATATACCAGGTAATCGTCCAATACATTGTTTAAAATTAATAATGGTGTCTTTTTTCATTTGTGCAGGTGCTCTTCAGATAAAAAATAGCGAAGAAAAAGACCAGGGAAAGTACGAATGTGTTGCAGAAAATTCTGTGGGAAGCGAATACTCAAAACCTGCATCTTTATATGTTAAAGGTAATCTAATGCAATGTTAAGAACATGTTAATATTCAATTTTGGTTTCTATACTTAGTAAGAAGAGTCCCTCCTCAGTTTTCTATCCCACCTCAAGCAGTAAACGAAGTAATGCTTGGCGCTGATTTAAATTTATCATGTGTCGCAGTAGGATCGCCTTTACCTTATGTTAAATGGCGAAAAGGCGTCCAAGAATTAACCCCCGATGATAAGTTACCCATTGCGAAAAACACTTTGGAATTGAGAAATATTAAGGAGTCGGCCAACTACACCTGCATTGCATCCAGTGTTCTTGGCGAAATAGAAGCTGTAGCAGAAGTTAAAGTACAATGTAAGTATCTCAGTAGGTATGGTTGCATTTTAATTCCTTTTATTGTTATGTTTGTTATTGTTGTAGCCTTGCCGGGTCCCCCGACTAACGTTCAAGTTTCGGAAATAACTGCCACTTCTGTACGCCTAACTTGGTCGTACAATGGTTTTGAGAGTTTGCAGTATTACGTGATCCAATTCAAGCCAAAGTATGCCAATCAAGCGTTCAGCGAAATATCAGGGATTATTACAATGTATTATTCTGTACGGAACTTGAGTCCTTACACTGAGTACGAAATGTACGTTATTGCAGTTAATAGTGTTGGTCGAGGTCCTCCTAGCGCTCCAGTAACTGTTACAACCGGAGAAACAGGTTCGAAACTTTTACAACTATAATGCATTAAATTATAGTATCCACTTTTAGTGGGTTTAATAAGCTTTTCAAAGTGAATAACTTGGTTTCAAAATCACTATTTGACTTACAAATAAGTTTAATTCATGTTAATTTCGTTACGTAT
>NW_020438892.1:150690-158291 GCF_000699045.2 Agrilus planipennis
ATTCTTTTTTTAGTTACTTGCACCATTCTGTTACTGTAGTTAACAATACATCCTTGCATGATTCATACCGATCCACCAGTAAGCCTTTCCTACAGTAAGTGTTCATTTTCGTTATTTGTTTTAGTTTTCTTTAGAAAAGTTAAAGATTAATTTGCAAACTTGCAGTTCATTTGCAAGAAGGGCAAAATTTATAAAATTGGGATTATTGAAACATTGAAAATGAACATAAATATTCCTTTACACCCTAACTAATATACGCCAGGCAGCACATCACTGTAGGATGATATGACGCACTTTTATATACTAGCACAATTTTTATCAGAATTAATTTATTTGATTGAATAAATGTATCGGATGAATGAGTGATAATTGTCTGTTTCGAAAACGGCTAATAAATAATCGCCACAATTAATTTATTAATTTCAATTATGCTTTTCATGAATTAAATTGAAAGGTAGTGTGAGCAATTTTAATAAGTATAATAATTTAATAAAAATTATGAAAAATTAAAACAAACGTTGTTTAAACTTGGTTTTAAAATAATACGAGATTTTATGTTGCATTTAATAATTTAACTACATGTTTTTTTAATATGTTCAAGTAAACGTTACAAATAGTAATAATACATTTGAATACCAATGCAAATTGCGAAAAATTAGCATGTTAATTTCCAATGTTGTTAGTACGTACTACTATCAGCGAAAAGTTATTTATTTTGTTGTTATTAAACGTTGACAATGTTGTAGGATTGAAGTTTCTTATTCTGTGCTGCCTTTAAGATAGAAAGTGTATTTTTTCCCGTAACATATTTTTACATTTAACAGAACTAACAAAACACTTTACACTTTTTCTCCAAAATGCTTATCATTTTTGGTCTGCCATTTATTATATCGTTCACAACAACTACAGAAGGCAAGTGCAATATTGATTACAATTTTCAATTTCTTTTTTCAAAAAATTAAATCACTACATGTGTGTGGGTATTACATTATATATGCTATATTTTTTATGGGATTTTGACAACTTTTTTGCAGCCGTGACGATTACTATTATCCTTTGTATTCTTTTGTGTGATATTTTAATATTTTTGTATAGCGATTTTGCAAACTGCAAAAAACTATAACAGTAGTATTTTTTTTAACTTTTTTTGCCTTGACATGGTCCCGCAGTTGTCAAGAGTGAGTATTACTGAACATGTGTTTGTTCGTAGTGACTATTTTTATTAGTTTGTAGTGCTATTTTTTTGCTACCGAGCCCCAGGTTCAGGCGTGTTTTTATGAGTATTTTTTTATAACAATAATATAATATTCATAAATGTATTTCAGCCAGCATGATTAATATTTTTTCTAAATAAGCGCAGCTGCACACTGGATTTTACGAGTTGCTTAGGATCGTACGATAATTAACGAATAGTTGCTTTATTTTACCATATGTTTATATAAATATATTATTTATTAACTCGTTTATGCTTCGGATTTCGTCTTTTTACTACTTATATTAATATATTGGACGAGGTAACGTTACAGGAATACATATATGTATTGTATTTTTGAGTGTTGGTATTCAAATGTTCACCACGTCCCCGTCTCGGATTTCCTGGTGATTTTTCGAATCGCCAGTTATGTAATCGTTTACGTCATAGCCGTACGCGTATCTGGGGTGAGGGTCGATAGGTTCGATTCGGGTTTGTAAAGCGGGTACTCCGACGGGTATCGCTGAGGCCTGAGGAGGANTTTTTCCATTCTAAAATTAATAATGATTTGATAATTATGTATATAGAATTCAACTGTAGTCCGATACAGCATTTATCGAAAAATGTAAGTTTATACAATTTATTAAAGGTATTTGGTTTTTTATTTTAGATTTGGAATGGAGATAAATTATCTCGACGCGCATTTCGGGGTAAAAGCCTTTATCATTATACCGTGTGTGCTTTTTGGTATATGCATCGCATTTGCTAGTGGTAACTATCCTGTCTAATTGTTCTAGATTAAAACATGTTAATATATGTGCATTTCAGAATCTCCGGAAATTGTCGTGAAACCGAGAAATCAGCAGGTGAGGGCCGGCGGAAATGCTGCATTTTACTGTTCTGCACGCGGTGATCCCCAACCCCTTATTCATTGGAAAAAAAATGGCAAGAAAGTGTCGAGTAAGATAGACAAGTAATAAAAAAATAAATAGACTTAACATAATTATTATACATGTAGGTACTCAATCTCGCTATCAGATCAGGGAGTTTCCCACGGGAGAGCTTCTGTTGCGTGTAGAACCCGTTCGTGCTGGCAGAGATGATGCTACTTACGAATGTATTGCAGAGAATAGCCTCGGTGAAATTGCAGCTGCAGAGGCCACGCTCATAGTTTTTGAGAGTACTGCTTTTTTATATTATTTAAAGAATACTTATTAACTAATTATATTTATTTTTTATAGACGATAAGTTACCGGCAGGATTTCCTCAGATAACTCAGTCGCCAGCCACAAATAAAGTCGTGGAAATTGGACACAGTACTGTTCTGACTTGTAGTGCCTCAGGCATTCCTCCTCCAAAAATCACCTGGTACCGAAACATGTTACCTATAGATGTTAAGAGTGAACCTCGTTATTCTATGAGGGATGATATACCAGGTAATCGTCCAATACATTGTTTAAAATTAATAATGGTGTCTTTTTTCATTTGTGCAGGTGCTCTTCAGATAAAAAATAGCGAAGAAAAAGACCAGGGAAAGTACGAATGTGTTGCAGAAAATTCTGTGGGAAGCGAATACTCAAAACCTGCATCTTTATATGTTAAAGGTAATCTAATGCAATGTTAAGAACATGTTAATATTCAATTTTGGTTTCTATACTTAGTAAGAAGAGTCCCTCCTCAGTTTTCTATCCCACCTCAAGCAGTAAACGAAGTAATGCTTGGCGCTGATTTAAATTTATCATGTGTCGCAGTAGGATCGCCTTTACCTTATGTTAAATGGCGAAAAGGCGTCCAAGAATTAACCCCCGATGATAAGTTACCCATTGCGAAAAACACTTTGGAATTGAGAAATATTAAGGAGTCGGCCAACTACACCTGCATTGCATCCAGTGTTCTTGGCGAAATAGAAGCTGTAGCAGAAGTTAAAGTACAATGTAAGTATCTCAGTAGGTATGGTTGCATTTTAATTCCTTTTATTGTTATGTTTGTTATTGTTGTAGCCTTGCCGGGTCCCCCGACTAACGTTCAAGTTTCGGAAATAACTGCCACTTCTGTACGCCTAACTTGGTCGTACAATGGTTTTGAGAGTTTGCAGTATTACGTGATCCAATTCAAGCCAAAGTATGCCAATCAAGCGTTCAGCGAAATATCAGGGATTATTACAATGTATTATTCTGTACGGAACTTGAGTCCTTACACTGAGTACGAAATGTACGTTATTGCAGTTAATAGTGTTGGTCGAGGTCCTCCTAGCGCTCCAGTAACTGTTACAACCGGAGAAACAGGTTCGAAACTTTTACAACTATAATGCATTAAATTATAGTATCCACTTTTAGTGGGTTTAATAAGCTTTTCAAAGTGAATAACTTGGTTTCAAAATCACTATTTGACTTACAAATAAGTTTAATTCATGTTAATTTCGTTACGTATTGCGCGATTATCGTTTGATAGCGAAGTATTTTTGTCCGACTTTGATGGCTTGAGGTTCCTCAGCGTTCCTCTAATTCGTATGGAAAACATCTTCAGCAGTTTATTTTCAGTAAATGCTTTCGCCAGAGAAAAGACTAAAGATTTTATTTGCATGAACCCATCAACAGAACGTCAAGGAACCTTGACGAGAAAGTCTTAAAAACTATTGGATAATTTGTGTTTTAATTGTTTTTACATTTAACTTGAGTATTTTTATAAATCTCGACGGCATTTTTGATAAAAATTCTCTTCTGATTATGCAGTATTTTTTTTTTTATAAAAGTAGGTTTCTTAGGTTTATTGGTTTTTATTTTTTGAAAACAAGTACATATTTTTGTAATTTTCATGCAAACCGTAAAAACGGTAAAAACGGACTTAAAGCTGGCCGAAATTACGATGTAAGTCTTGCACAACGGCCTAATTAGAAAAGTTCTGTATTCACGCATTAGACCTGGTAGCCTAGCACAATTTTGGTAGTATCTGTAACACGTCTTTTTAGATTCTGTCTGCCTGTTTGTAATTATTTATCTATACCTAAACTTACGCCTTGATTTGTTTTCTTCTTAATAACTATTTTATTATATAATCCAAAAAAGGTTTTAGTAGGTATTGTACTGGGTGCATTTACAGTGCTAACGAAACTGTTTTTTGTTTGACTTCTTTTAATAAATCTGTACATACACTTGGTACAGTACATTTAATTTCTAAGATGTTTTCTTGTAATACTTCTATTTGGTAGCAATGGAATCGAGTTGCAGATGTTAAGTTGTATACCAAAAGTACAAATGTAGTTAAACTAAAATTTGTAGTGTATAAAAATAACATTTGTTCGTTTTTCTTGCAGCTACACTAACTTCTTTAGGAGCCAGTAAGTTTTCATGTATTTTATGCTATATATATTTTCAACCGGGGTGCTTTTAAAAGAGTTTATAAAAAAATGTAGTGCTGACTAAATTCCAGTGTATAATAAATAAATCATGACTGTTTACTTGCTTTTTAAGATATGTAATAGTAACACTGGAAATAAAATTCATTAAATGTTAACAAAATAATAATGCATTACTTTTTCCTATAGAGCCAGGCACTGCCCCCCGTAATGTACAAGTGCGACCCCTTAGTTCGAGTACCATGGTGATTCAGTGGGAGGAACCAGAAACACCTAATGGCCAAGTTACAGTAAGACATATAACAATATTCCACTTAATTTACATATATTGATTTCACAAGAAATTATTGTATTTTTAGGGTTACAAAGTGTATTATACAACAAATCCTCAACTACCTATGGCCCAGTGGCAGTCCCAATTGGTGGACAACAATCAGTTGACTACCATAAGCGACTTGACACCTCATACAATCTATACCATCAGAGTTCAGGCATTTACATCGGTGGGGCCCGGTCCTTTAAGTCCCCCAGTACATGTGAAAACGCAACAAGGTCTATATTCTTCATTATAAAGCATATTTTATGTGATTTTTAATTTTTTTGTAATTTATAATTCGTCTTTCTTATGTTTTCTTAGGAGTACCGAGTCAACCGAGCAATCTGAGGGCGTCGGACATCGGCGAGACGTCGGTGACGTTAGAATGGAGTAAACCGTCGCATTCAGGCGAAAGCATCGTCAGTTACGAACTGTATTGGAACGACACGTATGCTAAAGAGAAATACCACAGGCGTATTCCTGTCTCTGAAACGTACGTGTTGGTGGGATTGTATCCCAACACTCTGTACTACGTTTGGTTGGCTGCGCGTTCACAAAGGGGCGAGGGCGCCACCACTCCGCCAATACCCATACGAACGAAGCAATACGGTAAGATAGGCATAGGGGAATGAAGGGTGTGATAACCTTTTTTCTTTCTTTTCCATTTTGATTGTTCACGTCAGTAATAAATATTAATTTGAAATTAACACATGTGTCGCTACTAATAACTCCGTTCTCCGTAAATAGTACGAGACGACTGAAAATGGTAATAAGAACAAACTCGAGTCGAGTTATTTCGGAAGAAGGTTTTTGAAAGTGTGTGTACGATGAGTGTGTCGTTTTTGTTTCATTACTTTTTTCTACATATATTGCATGAGTTGTACGTGTTAGTCGTTTCAGTTTTATTTCTTTATCGGTTGGTAATACTTGTTTCGTTATTATTTCTATCAGCACTGCACATCAAATGCTATGCGTTTCAATATAAATGCGTGCTGTTCGTGCACTTTTGTTGGCTTCCATATATGTTAGCACATATTACTATTTCATTGTGTCGCCCATTATGAAGATGTTAAACAATAATAAAACAAGTATGAGTGGTAGGAATTAATAAGAAATCGTTACACAATCGTTTTTCGACATCATCTACTTATATGTATTTTGAAAGTAACTGCTAAAAGGAAATAAAGGACGATGTGATTGTTGATAGTGAAACGTTTTCTTATTTTACTTAATGTAAGGAAAATTGAATTGGCTTCTGTCGCTTGAGTACATTTAATAATACATAAAATGAAAGAAAAAGAAAAAATCCTAACGCGGTCGTAGTACCGGGTGCTCCGCCCCGCAACGTGACCGGCGAAGCGGTAAGTCCGACGTCGATCTATGTGAGATGGGAACCACCGCCGGCGGATCGGAGCAATGGCAATATCGTCTACTACAAGTTGCAGCGAGTGGATGCAGGCCAATCCGACAGCGAGGCTACTGTCATTAAATTGAACGCCACGTCATTTCTTTTGGACGAATTGAAGCCATGGACTGAGTACAGGATATGGGTGCTGGCCGGAACCTCGGTCGGGGACGGTCCCGCATCGTACCCCATCACCGTACGCACCCATGAGGATGGTACGTACCGTAAAATCGTTAATTTCGTTAAGCTGTTTCGTAATAATGTGACTTATCGATTGTGTTGTAATTACGGGTATAATTTTTGTAAAGGTGTTAGATTGTTATTCTTACTTATTTTGGTTATTGTTATGTAATCGACTTACCATATTATTGCACAAAATTTATATATCTGATGGTATGGTATGGTGACTGTTGATTCTCACTTTTTTTACATAAATCTTTCTATTATTTTTTATTAACGAAAATTGTTCAGCTGTTAAACTCAAGTAATGGCTTCGTTCGTAAAGACAGAAGTGTTGATTTATTAAACATAAAAATGCTTGTTTGTATATTGATTATTTCGAAGTTTCATCGTACAAACGAAAGTGTTTATATATACTTGGTAATTTAAAATGCCTACCTCACAGTCCATTTCCAAATGAATCCATTTTATTTTTGTTTTTGATTAAAGTAGAATTTCGGTAGTGTACAAGCATTTTATCATTTAATCACTTGGAAAATAAAAAATAATAATGAATTAATCGATAAAAATGGTAGTTTTTTGACATATCCTTGGTGGTATGTGTACTTTTTGAAACTGTCTTTTTATATTGCAGCTGTCCCGGAGGATTTTTGAAGCTGGACTTGTGATTTTAAACAGTTTTTTTGCAGCATTTTTGTGGTCCGGAACTTTTCGGACGGACATATATATTTTTCTTTTTTACGTACATAATATATGTGAATATATATATATGTATATGTAACTGCTCATATTTTTTATAATCCACTAACACTAAACAGCCTAATTTTTTTCTCATTCTTTCTCTTTTTCAAAAGGTCACTACGGAGGAGTGTTAGCGGAGAAATCGTCAATGAGGTTTTCATCTTCCGATTATTGTTATTATTTTGAGTTTAATTTTACTTATTAGTGTTTCTTACAGTCGGCCCCTTTCTGATGTGTATACTTTGTTTAATTAGTTGATTTTTTTCTGTACATTAGCTACTCATGTTCACATGTAATGATTGCTTGACAGTTTTTAAACGGCACTGAACGGCGTTTGCAGTGGCATCGTTTTTTTATATACGTAAATGGCACCGATTATTATTTCTTTAAATATTTATATATCTTATAGGTA
>NW_020438892.1:158626-167466 GCF_000699045.2 Agrilus planipennis
TAAGTATAATAATTTAATAAAAATTATGAAAAATTAAAACAAACGTTGTTTAAACTTGGTTTTAAAATAATACGAGATTTTATGTTGCATTTAATAATTTAACTACATGTTTTTTTAATATGTTCAAGTAAACGTTACAAATAGTAATAATACATTTGAATACCAATGCAAATTGCGAAAAATTAGCATGTTAATTTCCAATGTTGTTAGTACGTACTACTATCAGCGAAAAGTTATTTATTTTGTTGTTATTAAACGTTGACAATGTTGTAGGATTGAAGTTTCTTATTCTGTGCTGCCTTTAAGATAGAAAGTGTATTTTTTCCCGTAACATATTTTTACATTTAACAGAACTAACAAAACACTTTACACTTTTTCTCCAAAATGCTTATCATTTTTGGTCTGCCATTTATTATATCGTTCACAACAACTACAGAAGGCAAGTGCAATATTGATTACAATTTTCAATTTCTTTTTTCAAAAAATTAAATCACTACATGTGTGTGGGTATTACATTATATATGCTATATTTTTTATGGGATTTTGACAACTTTTTTGCAGCCGTGACGATTACTATTATCCTTTGTATTCTTTTGTGTGATATTTTAATATTTTTGTATAGCGATTTTGCAAACTGCAAAAAACTATAACAGTAGTATTTTTTTTAACTTTTTTTGCCTTGACATGGTCCCGCAGTTGTCAAGAGTGAGTATTACTGAACATGTGTTTGTTCGTAGTGACTATTTTTATTAGTTTGTAGTGCTATTTTTTTGCTACCGAGCCCCAGGTTCAGGCGTGTTTTTATGAGTATTTTTTTATAACAATAATATAATATTCATAAATGTATTTCAGCCAGCATGATTAATATTTTTTCTAAATAAGCGCAGCTGCACACTGGATTTTACGAGTTGCTTAGGATCGTACGATAATTAACGAATAGTTGCTTTATTTTACCATATGTTTATATAAATATATTATTTATTAACTCGTTTATGCTTCGGATTTCGTCTTTTTACTACTTATATTAATATATTGGACGAGGTAACGTTACAGGAATACATATATGTATTGTATTTTTGAGTGTTGGTATTCAAATGTTCATCTAAAAATAAATAAGAAACGTTTGGTATATAATTAATTTGTTTCGGTTGCATGTTTTTCGGTTACTGTTAGGAATACTTTAGCGGGCCCTTAAAGATCAATTAATAATCTTTATATACATTTTGTGTAGTTCCGGGCGATCCCCAAGACGTAAAGGCAACGCCCATCAATTCCACGGCTATAAAGGTATCGTGGCAACCACCTCAGGCAAAAGATCGCAATGGAATTATTCGTGGGTATCACATCCACGTTCAAGAAACCCGCGAAGAGGTATGAACATACATATTAGTTTTTTCTAAAAAGAAATTTATGCAAATGCAGGTGTTCGAAAAAAAAATTGTCACAAATATGGATTTAAGATCAGTACACTGTACATTTCAGAAACATTATTTTGTTTATTACACCAAAGATAACCACTTTGTTATTGAAATGTATATCTGTACTGTTTTAAAATAAATTTTTGTGAGGTTTGTAGTATCATTGGTGAATCTTCACAGTCAATATAAAATAAAAAATATACAATCTATATTTTTTCAATTTTTCGTATCTAACAATAACTTATGTTGTATATTATTTGTGTATTACAGGGTGGATTTTTAAATGAAGCAATGCGTTTCGATGTTCTGGGTGATGCAGTGTACGAACTGAACATAACAGGTTTGCAGCCAGATACCCGGTATGCAGTGCAAGTTGCCGCTTTAACGAGGAAAGGAGACGGCGACAGAAGTCCTCCGGTGACTGTGCGGACGCCTGGCGGTGTACCAAATAGACCCTCGCTGGCTTTGAAGTACGGGAAAATAATTATGAAACAATAACACATATTTATGTAATTATTTTTGCAGAGTAATAGAAAGAGAGCCAACTGTAACCATTGAATTAGAGTGGAGTAGACCTTCTCAGACTTACGGAGAATTACAAGGTTATAGGCTTAGATATGGAGTAAAAGATCAAGAATTAAAAGATTATTATATCAAAGGTACTTAGTATATTTTGAGTTGCTCCTAGTAAACTAATTGTACATACTTGTTATGTAAATAATTTACGTTTGTATGGAAGGTAAGGCTATCCGGTTTTTTTTTTCAGGAACTCAAGTAAATAACTACAGGATAAAGGATTTGGAGAAAGGGGTAGAGTACGAATTCAGAGTAGCAGGAAAAAATCACATAGGTACTGGTCAAGAGGCTATCAAGTACCTTCGAACGCCTGAGGGTCCTCCTACCGGTCCTCCCACGAACATTACTTTTCGTTTCCAAACTCCAGACGTTGTATGTTTTAACTGGGAATCTCCGATCCGAGAACATCGTAACGGCCAAATAATTCGTTATGAACTCCAGTTTCATAAAAAAATCGACCACAGTAATATAATCGTGCGAAATGTGACCAATACCAAAGCAGTGTTTACTAATTTGGACGAAAATACAGAGTATGTGTTTCACATCAGGGCGTACACGTCGCAAGGTGCAGGGCCGTACAGCGAAAAGATTTGTATACAAACAGAAAGAGATATAGGTCGCGCACCGATGAGCGTTAAAGCCGTCGCGACGTCCGATTCGAGCGTCGAAGTTTGGTGGGAACCTGTTATTTCGCGTGGTTCAGTAATAGGATATCAAATTTTTTATACGATGACCGCAGTAGAAGATTTGGACGAGTGGCAGCATAAGTTGGTGGGTCTTACAGAATCGGCCGATTTAATAAATTTGGAAAAATATGCCCAATATGCAATAGCAGTCGCAGCAAGACTGGAAACAGGTCTAGGACGGTTATCTGAGAAAGTAACTGTTAAAGTAAAACCTGAAGATGTTCCCCTTGATTTAAGAGCCCACGACGTCACCACTCATTCGATGACTTTATCCTGGTCTCCACCGATTCGATTAAATCCCGTTAATTACAAAATATCTTTTGACGCTGTAAAAGAATTTGTTGATTCGCAAGGCATTACCCAAACTCAGATAATACCTAAAACGGAAAAACTTTTGGATTACACAGTACGATCTCACGTCATCAACGATTTGTCCCCTTTCACCACCTACAACGTAAACGTCAGTGCAATACCTCCTGATTCATCCTATCGACCTCCGACTAAAATTACCGTTACCACTCAAATGGCTGCGCCGCAGCCGATGGTTAAACCCGATTTTTATGGAGTTGTTAACAGAGAAGAAATCCATGTGATACTTCCTCAAGCTTCTGAAGAATATGGTCCTATAAGTCACTATTATCTTATAGTAGTACCTAAGGATCAGGCCACAATTAACAAGCAACCTGATCAGTTTCTTACAGACGATTTGATCGCTGGTAAAGGACAAAAAGGAGGTCCTAATGCTCCCTACATAGCTGCCAAATTTCCTCAACGAAATATTCCATATACTTTTCATTTGGGAACTGGCGAAGAACAAGGCGGATTCAAGAATAAGAAATTGGAGCGTGGAAAGCAGTACAGAATTTTTGTTAGAGCCATAGTAGACACGCCGCAGAAACATTTATATACTAGCAGTCCATTTTCCGAATTTTTGGCTCTAGATATGCCCGAGGTACCGCCTGGAGATCCACCTTTGCGACCGAATCCTAACGTTCCTACCGATAACGATGTTAAAGTGCTCTCACAACAAAAGGAGGCCGGAGTATTATGGGTCATAGGGCCGTTAATAGCTGTTTTAACAGTTTCTATCGTTTTAGTGATGCTTTTTATAATCAGGAAACGACGACAACCGTGCAAAACACCGGACCAAACCGCTGTGACGCGTCCCTTAATAGCTGCTGACATAAGCAGTAATGCGGCACCAAATGATCCCGTTGAGATGCGTCGTTTAAATTTTCAAACGCCGGCAATGATCTCGCATCCTCCCATTCCCGTTTCCGAACTGGCAAACCATATAGAAAGATTAAAAGCGAACGATAATCTTAAATTCTCTCAGGAGTACGAAAGTATTGAGCCGGGACAACAGTTCACTTGGGAGCATTCGAATATGGAGGTGAACAAACCGAAAAATCGCTATGCAAACGTAATTGCATACGATCACAGTCGCGTGATCCTTCAACCAGAGGATAGCGTATTGGGGAGTGATTATATCAATGCGAATTATTGCGACGGATACAGGAAACACAATGCGTACATAGCGACACAAGGACCCCTTCAAGAAACGTTCGCAGATTTTTGGAGAATGTGCTGGGAAGTGAAAACGTCCACGATCGTTATGATGACCAAATTGGAGGAACGAACGCGAATCAAATGCGATCAGTATTGGCCTGCGAGAGGCACAGAGACTTACGGTTCTATGACAGTGACGGTAACTGATGTGCAAGAATTGGCCACGTACTGCATCAGAACGTTTCAAATTCACAGGCAAGGTCACGCAGAACGACGTGAAATCAAGCAGTTACAATTTACAGCTTGGCCAGATCATGGCGTTCCCGATCATCCTGCGCCTTTCCTACAGTTCTTGAGAAGGGTGAGGAGTTTAAATAATCCAGATGCCGGGCCTATTGTAGTGCATTGTTCCGCAGGGGTTGGCCGTACAGGTGAAAAATTAATTTTGATAGCAGTATCCATCAGTTTTATATATATGTTATGTACTATTCATACTAATTTTTTACTTTTTAGGTTGTTTCATTGTGATAGATTCCATGCTAGAACGCATGAAACACGAAAAATTAATTGATATTTATGGGCACGTGACGTGTTTGCGTGCACAACGCAATTATATGGTACAAACAGAAGATCAGTACATATTCATACATGACGCACTTCTTGAAGTGGTCCAGTGTGGTGCCACCGAAGTTCCTGCCCGCAGTCTGCATTCACATATCCAAAAACTGATGCAACCAGAACCGGGTGAAAACGTCACCGGAATGGGGCTCGAATTTAAAAAATTGGGTAATCTAAAAGTGGATTCTTCCAAGTTTACATCTGCAAATCTGCCCGCTAATAAGCACAAGAATAGACTAGTGCACATTTTACCATACGAGAGTAGCAGGGTGTGTCTGACGCCTATTAGAAATATAGACGGTTCGGATTACATAAACGCCAATTTCGTCGACGGCTATAGGTATCGTAAGGCGTATATAGCGACACAAGGACCACTCCCAGATACCGTAGATGATTTTTGGAGAATGTTATGGGAACACAATTCTACAATAGTTGTGATGTTGACTAAATTGAAAGAGATGGGTCGAGAAAAATGCCATCAGTATTGGCCGAGTGACCGATCAGTTAGATATCAATGCTTTGTCGTCGATCCTATCGCCGAATACAACATGCCACAGTATATACTGAGGGAATTTAAGGTGACTGACGCGAGAGACGGATCATCGAAGACGGTGCGACAGTTCCAATTCACTGATTGGCCGGAACAGGGGGTCCCGAAGAGCGGAGATGGCTTTATTGACTTTATCGGACAGGTACATAAAACCAAAGAACAATTTGGGCAAGACGGACCAATAACAGTGCATTGCAGGTGAGTGTGTCGACATGTTTTAATTGTTACATAAGATTTTGTTCAATGAAACAATTTTGCAGTGCGGGCGTCGGTAGAACAGGTGTATTTATCACTTTAAGTATAGTCTTGGAGAGGATGCAGTATGAAGGAGTCGTAGACGTTTTCCAAACAGCCAGAATACTACGTACGCAGAGGCCTGCCATGGTACAAACGGAGGTAAGTAAAAATACCAATACATACTATTTTTATTAACTTTTCCAACACCGCGTCGTCCACATACGTCCCTTTTTAATTTCCTTGTGCAAATTAACCGCTTCTTTCATTAAAAATAATTAAACCAAAGGTAAATGTTAATTTTTTATCAGGAGCAGTACCAGTTTTGCTACAGGGCAGCACTGGAGTACCTAGGTTCCTTTGATCATTATGCTAATTAAAAAGGAGACTTAAATGATTGATAGTTGGAAAAAAGTAGGCATAATTAAGCGACCCCCTCCCTCGTAAGGTGTGTATGTGTGTGTGTTGTGTGCCTGTAGGTATGCGGACAATAAAAAGTTCATTGTGTTTTCCCCGATTGTGTACGATGTCTATTGGCAACTTTAGAAGGTTCACTGTAATTAAAAGCTGCTATTTTGTTGAAATAGTGAGATTTTTTATGCAGATGTGCCTACAGATGTAGAAATTATCAAGTATATATTAAGTAATGTGTAGACGTCTCATCTGCTGCTGATCATTCTTAAATTTTGAAAGAATGAAAAACAAAAAAAGGGATAGAATTGAATATAGTTTATTATTTACTGGCCGTTTTGGTCTTTTGTAGAAATAGATAATGCAGCTTTGTATCATATCAAATATTTGGTAAGCTGACTGAATCATTTTTATGTGAATGTATTCAAAATAATTGACTTTTTTTGATTACACTCTGACTGATATTTTTTATTTAATTTTTCTATTCTCTTTTATATTGTAATATTATTGTAGCACAAAATCTATAAAAGCTAATTTGAATTGTTTTTTTTTTAATCCAAAAATCTGAACTGTGCTAGCTGATATTATTTCTTGTTTGTTTGGAGTTTCATCAAAAGTAGTAAACTTTAGAATAACTTACAAGAAATATGCAGAATTGAAACTTATGTTTATTATTAATTAAATAAGTACCTACTTCGAACTAATTGCCTCTTAGTGTTTTGGGTTATTGAATGTTGAAAAGGACATTACAACGATGTTTTTACAGAATTTTTCTTTCAAAATCATCGACACTACATTAGAAAGGTAAGAATTGTTGTTTTTACTGTTTCATTGAATTTAAAATTAATTTGTCCCTTGTTAATCTAGTTGAATGTAAAAAAATATATTACAAGTTGTTGTTGGGCGTCAATGAAAAGAAAACGGAGTTTCTAAAAAAGAAATTAGAACTGCAACATCACTGATGGGAATACTTTGCAGTACAGTTGGTTGCCGATATGAAGGATATAGGCGACGCTAAAAACCGCGACTCCGTAGCTTTTGCGCAGGCGCGAAATAATTTTGAGTCGTCTATGATTTTGCTCTTACCGCCTTTTTATTCGAATTCAAACAAACGATCTCAAGCGTTCTGATCTGTGGAGGAAAAATAAACTGGGCAGTAATCTACTATAAATTGATAATGTAGTGTGATAAACACTTGTAGATTTTAGAATGTTAATTTCTGCAATTAATTAGGGTGAGAATACTTTACATAATTAATTTAAATTGCTCGTTATTAATCTGTTACTACCATATTTGTTTTAAATCGACGGTGGAAAAGACGAGAAGACACCATAGTTAAAATACTTTTTAATCTTACATGTTTTGTGTTTTGGAATTAACTTCTTTATTTTCCATACCCAATTGGCGTTTATAGCGCCACTACATGTGTTGATTCTGTCATGATAAATCATAGAGAACAAAAATTCAAAGAGAATACCATTAAAAATTTTATTAATCCACTAATTTTATGCATCTTGCCATATCTGTTTCATATCGACGGTGAAAAAGCCGAGAAAACCAAGCAGTTAAAATACTTTTCAATCTTGCATGCTTTGTATTTTGGAATTGATTCTCTCGTTGATAATGCCCACGTATGAAGTGGGCGAAACACGTGTCCGCTCAAATAAACTTATTTGTGGTAATTAGGGGTGAGTATTCCTTTTAATTTTTAATTAATATTTACCACAGTCTCTAATTTTGGAATTATGTAACTTCTTTATTTTCCATAGTCGATTGGCGTTTATAGCGCCACTACATATGGTGATTCTGTCATGATAAATCATAGAAAATAAAAATTCAAAGAGAATACCATTAAAAATTTTATTAATCTACTAATTTTATGCATCTTCTTCATCAGGCCATTTTATATTAAAAGCGACGTTTCGACGCCATTTTTAAAATTTTGCAATTTTACTTTTCGTTGCATATTATCATTGCACTTCATGTTTTAATTGTTTAATAGTGTAAAATATTCATTTTCTTGCTTTATTTTTATAGATTGACGACAAATTAAGAGTGGAAGAGTGTTCACTTTGGTGCTACTGAAAAAAACGAAATTATATATTTGTCACAATTATATTTATGTGATATTAACATTAACATTGTATCATGCATGTTATTTTCTAGAGAAGGCTAAATCGCATGTGAATACTCATAAGATTTCATTTTTCAGGAACATTAGAAGAACTTCGGATACCATTAAATTATAAAATTATGGAGCATTGGTTGTATTAGTCCTCATTTGCCCGGGAAAGTAGTCCTAAAGAAAGCATGAAGCTGCCTTTTTTCCGTTGGGAACAGAGACAGTGTGCTGAAAAAAGGATTTATGACAATCAACTGGTATGTAACAGTATTAGTTAAAAATAGTAAATGATATCTTTAGATAATTTCAATTTCTTAGACATTTGTAACTTGCTTCAATAGACAACTTTTAAACAACGTTTCAGAAATGGCAGAAGCAGAATTAATGTGGAACAACAGATCTTTCCATTAGTGTGCATGTTACTGATTTATATTGATTTATTCGATTTAAAAATGGTAATTACGTTTTCTTGCCTGTTTCTATATAGATTGTTGTCCCACAAATGAGAAGGAATTGCAGTTAATTTTGGTGCTACTAAAACAACCGATGCTTTTGACGTCTTCACCTTGCAACATTATGCAGTTAATTTTTGCCATAACAATGGGAGGCAATTGGAAATTAATTAATTTGGATGCAACCGGAACAACAAATTATCTGCAGTGGTATCCCTCCTAGATTTGGTTGGTTTGCTCATCACACTGGTAGACTTTAGAACG
>NW_020438892.1:174174-182733 GCF_000699045.2 Agrilus planipennis
ATTAGTTGACATTGGAATTGAGACATGAAGTTTAGTCAGGTAGGTAGTACTCACCAAGTAAAGTAGTGTAGTAGTATTTACTAGAATTTTGTTTATTATTTGTTTAAAAATGAATGTGAGTGAGATACAGGCCCTTAAAGTTTTCTTAATCGGAGGAAATTCCGGTAGGTACGGCCCTGGCTTCAGCCTTCCGTCAGCTGTTCCCGCCAAACATCGTTTGTCCTAAAACATATCTTCCTAACATTATTCTAATGTATCAGCCCGCCTTCGGCGGGCAGGGGCATTAAACAAACTCGAGTCTGTCATACATCTACCTAACTAAACAATGACGTCATCAATGCATATTTGGCGAGAACAGCTGACGAAGGGCTGCAGCCAGGGCCGTACCAATCGAAATTTCCTCCGATTAAATAACTTTAGGAGCCTGTATCTCAAGCTACATTGGTTTCCGCACGGAATTAATGCTACCACACGATTCTACTTGGTCAGTATTACCTACCTGACTAAACTTCATGTCTCAATTCCAATGTCAACTAATGTAAAAAATTACCAGTACCAGTTCATTGTCATAAATCCTTTTTTCAGCACACTGTCTCTGTTCCCAACGGAAAAAAAGGCAGCTTCATGCATTCTTTAGGACTACTTTCCTGGGCAAATGAGGACTAATACAACCAATGCTCCATAATTTTATAATTTAATGGTATCCGAAGTTCTTCTAATGTTCCTGAAAAATGAAATCTTATGAGTATTCACATGCGATTTATCCTTCTCTAGAAAATAACATGCATGATACAATGTTAATGTTAATATCACATAAATATAATTGTGACAAATATATAATTTCGTATATATGCTCACCTGAATTAACTATAAAATTCTCCAAGGTAAAAACACTTTTTTTCAGTAGCACCAAAGTGAACACTCTTCCACTCTTAATTTGTCGTCAATCTATAAAAATAAAGAAAGAAAATGAATATATCACACTATTAAACAATTAAAACATGAAATGCAATGATAACATGCACCGAAAAGTAAAATTGCAAAATTTTAAAAATGGCGTCGAAACGTCGCTATTAATATAAAATGGCCTGATGAACAAGATGCATAAAATTAGTAGATTAATAAAATTTTTAATGGTATTCTCTTTGAATTTCTGTTTTCTATGATTTATCATGACAGAATCACCACATGTAGTGGCGCTATAAACGCCAATCGAGTATGGAAAATAAAGAAGTTAATTCCAAAACACAAAACATGCAAGATTAAAAAGTATTTTAATTGCCTGGTTTTCCCGTCTTTTTCACCGTCGATATGAAACAGATATGGTGGTAACAAATTAACCACACTATTAAATAAATACAACATGAAATATAATAACAACGCACTGAAAATCATGTTGAACAGCTGTGCAAAATTATAAAATGACATAGCTTGGATTTCAACCATAGAAATGTCATAGACATCGAGTCAAGAAAATGTAGTGGTGCTATAAACGCTAGTCGGGTCATTTTAGAAGAAATTTAGACAAATTGGAGTTTCGAAATTTTCTACAGTTCTAACAAAATAACGAATGATTCGTCATTCTATTTTACAAATAACAAATATATGTTCGCTACTTTACGAATACTGTTGAAAACGCTTAAAACCACATACCATATCATTTTTTCGATTTGCGTGTATTGTACTTTATTTTTTTATTAAACGTGAATTACCACTGGCGTGACATACGGTATTATAATAAAGAACTATTTGTTTGTAGATAAAACTATAAAAAAACTTAAGTATGAAAAAATCTCATTTTTCAATAGATACTTAATGAAAACCATAACTAACGCAAAGTTCTGTTAGTAAAACTTTAGCAAAAATAGAACCATAAACTGCTTGACTACAGTGTTACTTAAAATTACTCTTAAGACTTTAAGCGTGGCAAAATCAAATATGGTAAATATGAGATACAGTGGGGGAATTTCTATATGAAGAATGAACAATGTTGAATTTGGTAGAAAGTGTCTAGACGGGGAAATAACACGCTAGCGTAATTACATAATAATTGTATTGTGTGCGGGAAAAAGTTTGGTTGAATTTTTTGTTACTTATCCTGCTATTGTAAGTTATTCTTATTTTTAGTTATTATCTGCATTAAGTGCGTCGAGTTCGAATATTCGTGTTTTAAAACAACACAAAAATAAAAAAATTAATGATTAATATTNCAAAAATTAACTACATAATGTTACAAGGTGAAGACGTCAAAAGCATATGTTGTTTCAGTGGCACCACAATTAACTGCAATTCCTTCTCATTGGTGGGACAATCTATATAGAAACAGGCAAGAATAAGTAATTACCCGTCATTTTTAAACCAAATAAATCAGTAACATGCACACTAATGGAAAGATATGTTCCACCTTTATTCTGCTTCTGCCATTTCTGAAACGTTGTTAAAATGTTGTCTACTGAAGCAAGTTACAAATGTTTAAGAAATTGAAGTTATCTGAAGATATCATTTACGATTTTTAATTAATACTGTTAAGTACCAGGGTAATTTTTTACATTAGTTGACATTGGAATTGAGACATGAAGTTTAGTCAGGTAGGTAGTACTCACCAAGTGAAGTAGTGTAGTAGTATTTACTAGAATTTTGTTTATTATTTGTTTAAAAATGAATGTGAGTGAGATACAGGCCCTTAAAGTTTTCTTAATCGGAGGAAATACCGGTAGGTACGGCCCTGGCTTCAGCCTTCCGTCAGCTGTTCCCGCCAAACATCGTTTGTCCTAAAACATATCTTCCTAACATTATTCTAATGTATCAGCCCGCCTTCGGCGGGCAGGGGCATTAAACAAACTCGAGTCTGTCATACATCTACCTAACTAAACAATGACGTCATCAATGCATATTTGGCGAGAACAGCTGACGAAGGGCTGCAGCCAGGGCCGTACCAATCGAAATTTCCTCCGATTAAATAACTTTAGGAGCCTGTATCTCAAGCTACATTGGTTTCCGCACGGAATTAATGCTACCACACGATTCTACTTGGTCAGTATTACCTACCTGACTAAACTTCATGTCTCAATTCCAATGTCAACTAATGTAAAAAATTACCAGTACCAGTTCATTGTCATAAATCCTTTTTTCAGCACACTGTCTCTGTTCCCAACGGAAAAAAAGGCAGCTTCATGCATTCTTTAGGACTACTTTCCTGGGCAAATGAGGACTAATACAACCAATGCTCCATAATTTTATAATTTAATGGTATCCGAAGTTCTTCTAATGTTCCTGAAAAATGAAATCTTATGAGTATTCACATGCGATTTAGCCTTCTCTAGAAAATAACATGCATGATACAATGTTAATGTTAATATCACATAAATATAATTGTGACAAATATATAATTTCGTATATATGCTCACCTGAATTAACTATAAAATTCTCCAAGGTAAAAACACTTTTTTTCAGTAGCACCAAAGTGAACACTCTTCCACTCTTAATTTGTCGTCAATCTATAAAAATAAAGAAAGAAAATGAATATATCACACTATTAAACAATTAAAACATGAAATGCAATGATAACATGCACCGAAAAGTAAAATTGCAAAATTTTAAAAATGGCGTCGAAACGTCGCTATTAATATAAAATGGCCTGATGAACAAGATGCATAAAATTAGTAGATTAATAAAATTTTTAATGGTATTCTCTTTGAATTTCTGTTTTCTATGATTTATCATGACAGAATCACCACATGTAGTGGCGCTATAAACGCCAATCGAGTATGGAAAATAAAGAAGTTAATTCCAAAACACAAAACATGCAAGATTAAAAAGTATTTTAATTGCCTGGTTTTCCCGTCTTTTTCACCGTCGATATGAAACAGATATGGTGGTAACAAATTAACCACACTATTAAATAAATACAACATGAAATATAATAACAACGCACTGAAAATCATGTTGAACAGCTGTGCAAAATTATAAAATGACATAGCTTGGATTTCAACCATAGAAATGTCATAGACATCGAGTCAAGAAAATGTAGTGGTGCTATAAACGCTAGTCGGGTCATTTTAGAAGAAATTTAGACAAATTGGAGTTTCGAAATTTTCTACAGTTCTAACAAAATAACGAATGATTCGTCATTCTATTTTACAAATAACAAATATATGTTCGCTACTTTACGAATACTGTTGAAAACGCTTAAAACCACATACCATATCATTTTTTCGATTTGCGTGTATTGTACTTTATTTTTTTATTAAACGTGAATTACCACTGGCGTGACATACGGTATTATAATAAAGAACTATTTGTTTGTAGATAAAACTATAAAAAAACTTAAGTATGAAAAAATCTCATTTTTCAATAGATACTTAATGAAAACCATAACTAACGCAAAGTTCTGTTAGTAAAACTTTAGCAAAAATAGAACCATAAACTGCTTGACTACAGTGTTACTTAAAATTACTCTTAAGACTTTAAGCGTGGCAAAATCAAATATGGTAAATATGAGATACAGTGGGGGAATTTCTATATGAAGAATGAACAATGTTGAATTTGGTAGAAAGTGTCTAGACGGGGAAATAACACGCTAGCGTAATTACATAATAATTGTATTGTGTGCGGGAAAAAGTTTGGTTGAATTTTTTGTTACTTATCCTGCTATTGTAAGTTATTCTTATTTTTAGTTATTATCTGCATTAAGTGCGTCGAGTTCGAATATTCGTGTATTAAAACAACACAAAAATAAAAAAATTAATGATTAATATTAAATAAAATTAAAAACCTCACTCAAAAAAAGATAATTTTTACTTGTAATTTCGGCAAAAAACTATTTTAATATTTAATGTTGGTTATTTTATTAATGAAATATTTAATAACTGCGACTTATTTTACCCATTCCTTTTAAACTTAATAAAGTAGGAACAATTACAAATTTAAATTATAACAAAACTTGAGAAGTGCTTGGAAGAACAGCACTCATAAGAGTTTTACGTAAAAAGTTTCGCTGTGCATCTCAGAGTACGAAAAAAGTTAAGTAACATAATAAGATAAAAAGTAGTAATAAGTTTGCAATCACTTAATGTACAACTACTTTCTCCTGTTTCCGGAAGAACAGATACGAGCTGTTTATGTACATATCCAATATGTGCTCATGGTCAGATGTAAACACACAGACACTTGCACGAGCGTCGTAACGATTTGTAAAGAGCGCGACCGACTGAAAATCCTTTTGCTTTCCATTTCACTGCGTTACGTAACGGAAATTAAGCTTTGCAATATAAGAATCCGGTTGAATGTACGAAGCAGCGAGACTTTACTTCCGAAATGAAGCTTCCCTCGTTTAAAAAAAATTCCACTATTACCAAACAATAAAAAAAACGCTATAATAAAACAGAAAAAAAGGTGAAACTTTTTAATTAACCGCGTTGAAACAGGTTTTAATTTAGAGATCATTGTCTTAATAAAGAGAAAATAAATACACAAACTAAACTAACTTTTTATAAAAAATTAAAAACGCCTTAAATACAAAAAAAATTGAAAACAATTTATTAGGATATATATATATAAGTGCATTTACGTTCAGATTTTTTTTTATTCCTGTTTAAATAGTGAAATAAAATAAAGTACTGTATTATTTGTAATTGTTTCACCAAGATTTTTATTATTAGTTACAACATTTTTAGCTTTATCATGTGGCTAGCTGTGATACTTTTTTGCGCTATTCTGGCTCTATTTTTTTACTACGACACGAAAAAACCACCCAACTTCCCGCCAGGGCCGACTTGGTGGCCCATTCTGGGTAGTTGCTTAGAATTACAAAAAGTACGAAAACAAACTGGTACACTCCAGGAAGCTACAGCTATGCTTTCAAAAAAATATGGTCCCGTCATAGGTCTAAAAGTAGGAAAGGATCTTTCGGTCGTGGTGTGCAGTCATAAACACATAAAGAAATTTCTAACAGAGGACAATTTCAACGGACGACCACATGGTATATTTTATCGGTACCGAACATGGGGGTATAGGAGAGGTTTACTATTAACAGATAGGGAATTTTGGCACGAACAAAGAAAGTTTGTTCTAAGACACCTAAAGGAATTTGGTTTTGGACAACGCAATATGTCCGCTCTAATAGAAGAAGAAGTACTTACTATAGTCGATACGCTCGAAAAGAAAATCAAATCCCAAAAAAGCGGGGCGATAGTAAGGATGGACGATTTTTTCGGGATACATGTCATTAATACCCTATGGACTATGATGGCCGGTACGCGTTACAATCCGAATGACGTCAAGTTAAAAAGTCTGCAAAAACTATTAACGATATTATTTACAAAAATCGACATAATAGGAGCCATGTTCAGTCACTTTCCCTTCTTACGATTTGTAGCCCCGGAATATTCGGGATACAACATTTACATGGACACGCACAGAAGAATTTGGGACTTTTTGGATTCGGAGATGGAAAAACATAAACAAACCTTTTCTCCAGACAACCCCAGGGATTTTATGGATATTTATTTGAAAGCGCTAATGTCGCCTACAAAGAAAGATAGTTTTTCTGAGAAACAGCTTATGGCCATTTGTCTCGATCTGTTTATAGCAGGTTCCGAAACGACTAACAAAACACTTGGATTTGCATTTATCCACCTAGTTCTCAATCCTCAAGTGCAGACGAAATGCCAAGAAGAAATCGACAGAGTTATAGGAAGAGACAGGCTTCCAACTTTAAACGATAGATCACAGTATGTATATACATTCATTTATGTTGCCAATAAAATTAATTTTATAATCTAAATTAATGAGAAATATTACTTTAAAATTAATTTGACATTATTTCTTTCAGACTTCAATATGTTGAGGCAACAGTTTTGGAAGCACTGCGTCATTTTGGGGGTAGAGCTTTTGCGGTGCCCCACAGAGCACTAGAGGATACCTATCTCGACGGATATCTTATACCAAAGGTAATTTTTATAATTTACCACGTTAATAGAATATTTAGCTCTTTTACGTATAGTTTTATGTTTATGTTCCACTGCAGGATACGACGATATTGGCGAATCTCCGAATTTTGCTTAGTGAAGAAAGCGGTTTCGAAGAGCCCGAAGCATTTAAACCCGAGAGGTTCATTAAAGACGGTCGCATCGAACTTCCGGACAATTATATACCTTTCGGTTACGGAAAACACCGGTGTCTTGGCGAAACGTTAGCTAAAGCGAACATATTCCTGATAATAGCGGGACTGTTGCAACGATTTAATTTTAGCGTCGCCCCAGGACATCCACCACCTTCAACCGAAAGTGTAGACGGTGTCACGCCCGGTCCTCAGCCTTTCAGTGTCCTAGTCACGGCGCGATTAGACAACAACAATAATAAACTGCCAGCAGTATGATGTTATACTGGGCTAATTAATAAAATATATACGACACATTTTTTTGTATAATAGTTATATCTGTAAACAAACTCTATTATAGTCTCTGGTCATTCCAACTAAAATTATGAAGTTGTTAATAAATGTTTGTTTTTATTATAACCGTTTATTTATGACTTTCGTAAAAAAGCATGTCCTTATTGAGGAGATGACAAAGGAAAATTTGAGAAATGACAAAAAAAAAGGATCGACACAATTAGGTCATTTAAAACCCGTTTTTATTACAAGAATTCGTCGTAACAAATGTATTCCTTTAACTACAAAAAAAAGTAATAATACAAACTCAACATTCACTTAAACTAGCAGAAACAGCAATAAAAAGCAAGATGCATAACATTTTTTTTTGTTTTCTTCATACTCGCGACTTTTATAGTATTATAAATAAAAAAGACCAACAAAATTAACAAAAAACCTAATTCCCGATAATTTTACTTTAATTTGTAACAATAAAAACAAAACAAAATATATACAATAAAAAAGTACTTATAGGTTTATACACCTACAGATATGACGAATTGCACATTAGCTGAGAAAAAAGAACCGGAATTATTTTATACTCACTGCAGTCCTTCATTCTTCTATTATTGTCTTACTTTGGTTTGAAATGGTTATAACTGTCTATAGTTTATTCGAATTATTAATGTATAATTCAAAAAATGGCGGAGCTGTTAAGGTATCGCCAATAATATATGAACTGCACAAGCCCTGTGTATCACTCAGTCTCAAATAAATTATACGTCTTAAAAGTAACAATAACAAGCGGTTAGATTAGAAAAATCAAAACGTGTTCAATAAAATTAATTTTTAATTTAATTATTTACTTTAGTTTATTGCGAATAAGTTGCATTTAATATTTTTGGTATAAGTCTAATTGAACATTCTATTTTTATTTTCATTGGTTAATTTGGAAAACAACACCACTAAAATGTATGCACTTTGCATTTTTGTTTGTTTATTCTAGTTTTGTGTCCTGGCTAGCGTATCGTTTTTATTACTCTACGTTTAATTAAAAACCACTACTAAAAGACGACATGCAAATAGTAGAGTAGCCTCTGTCTCACTATTAAATGCGTTCCTCTTACACGTGACGCTTTCTCTCCCAAATTTTCTATTCGCTTAATGATGATAATGAAAGTAATTAC
>NW_020438892.1:186243-210394 GCF_000699045.2 Agrilus planipennis
ATAACCGAACTAATATTCATAAAGTAGATAACGGAACACTTCTATAAAATTAATTAAGTTTTAAAATTGCTATACAGTGTTTATTATTTATCACAAAAAGTAATAGATTAAAATATAAAAAATACGATTTAGTTAAAATTATGAATAGTTACTTTACTTTTAATAGTAAAAAAGGAAAATGAGGAGAATTTGATGAGGAAAAAAGTAACGGACCATACGTAAACGACTTACATAAGATTTTATTGAAAAATTTGGACCTATTTCAAAGGGTCTTTTGACATCCGTCCTTACGTTTGTTTGTACGGCTTTCCACTAACAGTTTGAGAATCGTTTCGCAACTGAGACGAATGGGCGCCATCGTATTAGCAGGGGCATCCAAAAACTACCAAAAAACAGTACTTAGATTAAATACAAAATAAAATTACATTGCTAAATAAAAACCTCTCTCATCTTTTTAAGATCGGTAAATCTTTTAATCGTGTGCTCTTTCTTTTCTTGGACACCAACACAGCCAGATTTCAACTTAGGAATCGTGGCACTAAACAAACTCTTACTTTCTGATTCAATTATATCAGTATTTTCACCATATATGTCCTCTGTAGCTGAATCAAAACAATACAATTCCTGACGAAATAGAACAAATTTAATGCAAATGTAGTTATTTAAAAACGATCAATTACATACCTGATATGAATCTATAAAATATAATCGAACATTTGAACACCAACTGCCCTTTTTGACTAAATCCACGATGGTCGGTTTAGGAGCGAAAACAGCCGTGAGGACCTTCGTGTTACACATTCTCAATTCTTCACTTACATACACAGGGGATGGATCATTCGGATCGAAAATAATAACTGAAAAAGTAACAAGTTTTAAAAAACAAACGAGAATAACTAATTCACTTATGTACCTTTGGAATCTTCGGTAAAAATTGCCATGTAAGAAGAAAAACAACTACTTAAAAGGAAAGACACGTGCACCTTGACAATCCAAACGGCGTTCAAAGTAAGGAGATTCCACAGAACCGCATGATCTTCTGTTGCAGACACCAATAACTGGCACCTGTTGGCAGAGCCGAATTTCACTTGTGTAATTCTTTCACCTCTCAACTGTGGGCACGACAAGGAATACTTGAAGTCGCATGTGCGAGTTTCCCACAGCGTGACTGCGAAATCGAACGATACCGCGAAAACAGATCCGTCAGATGAAAAGTCCAAGCATTTGCACGGCAGATTCTTATAGAAACCAGCAGCAAAACATGACCATCTAACACCCTTTTCTGCAAATATAAATTTCATTTTAAAAGAATATGTATGTCTTGTTGGGGAGTAGCTTACGATAGACTGTGTCAGCGTTCACGATTTCCCAAACCCTAAATTTGGAGTCTCCGCCTACAGTGACGCACCTCAATTCATTTGCGTCCAATGATGGTTGAAAACAGACGTCTTCCACACTGTTTTCGTGGGGATATTCGATACAAGTGTTCAATGTATACCTATAAACAGAATAATGCAGGAAAACTCGTTGTAAAAAATATCAACTTACTGTTGATCTTTCAAGTTAAACTGCCAAAATTTAAGTCTCAATTCGTATTTGAGAGTAGCGGAGTCTCTTTTTTCTACAGTAGCCAACCATTTGCCATTTCGGTCTATTGCTAGCTTAACTACATCCGTGTTTTCGATTTCAACATTTCTCTCCTTCGTCAATTTATTTTGACCGGTAATATCTAACTGAAAAGTTAAAATTACAAGTATGATACACACTAATACAAAACTAATATCTCTTACATTATACAGCAAAGACATATCATTTGGCGAATAGAACTGCAAATGTCCAACGATTCCGTTCATGGCCAGTGCTCCAGTTCTCGGATCGTAATGGATTCCCGCAGGAAAATTCCTGCCTAAAACTAAATGCTGGATTGTGCTGACACGTTCCAACCGAAAGTCCAGTATGTGAACAACATTATCTCTTGTGGTAACGGCTACAAGAACGTTATCCTTTGACACCGTCACCCGTTCGATAGTAAATGACATACGGGGCAAATATTGTCTCTGTTCGGGATTTTCGACGGCCCATTTGACTAGAACACACTCATCGGCGCCACTGAAAAAATAACTACCTGTTCGAGAAAATGTCACGGTTTTTACAGGCAACGTATGCCAATGATAAACAGCTTGTGTTGGTGACGTAGAAGACAAATTATGCCATAGGAGAATACGCCCTGTATTATCGCCCGTAAGTACGCTTTCATCATGAGGATGACAGGCCACGCAGGTAAACTTTCTACCGTGAATTCGACGCCTAAATGCCACAAAAATGAATTTGTAATTGAAAGAAATGTTATGTGCTAAATTGACTTACTTATAAATATGTTTTCCGTCCTTCAATCTTGCAAAATACAATGTTTGCCCTTGTACAATAGCAAAGAATGGATTATCAGAACCACCTGTAGCAATATCATGGTCAGTGTCTTCTAATGTCATCTTTACTTCTCTTAATTTCCCAACACTCATGTCGAAAAGTCCCAAAGACAAACTCTTATCTTGCGTTATGTTCTTGGTCCATGACAGTAAATGAACCTGTCTTTGTTCCTCGTCATTTTTACTCCATGAAGTTGTGAGAAATTTCCTTATGAGAATATTTTGCAAGGGAATTTTCTGAAATAAAAAAGTATAAGTATAAATTAATATATTAATTCATACTATTAAATGTAGGTATGTTCTTACACTTTTAATTGTTGCACAAGAATCATCAATGCTCCAAGAGATCATTTCGCCAGTAATCGAGCAGGCAAATAAGCATTCCTTATCTTTATAATTAACAATATTAAAGCCCACCACATTATCTTTCAAACCTCTAAGTTCCCGAGCTCGCTTGCCAGTTTTTGTATAATAGCAAAGTACAATGTTCTTCCATGGAATATACACAAACCTGCAAAGCCCTTTGTTATGATGTAATTACCAAAATATTTATCAGTCACTTACTCTTCTCCTTCAGAAAATACTGGAGCACAGGCCGTTACGGATCCCCCTCCTCTAAATTTTATTCTCACGTCCATTTTAACAATAAACACTAATACAACATAACATGAACTCTTTTACAAGTTACATTTAACAAAACGTTATTAATATTATAAAGGCAAGCTCTTAAATTCTAACTCTGTTGATAAAAACAATAAAGCACGTGCACAATAACAAATCTTAACCTATAAAACTAAACATGTTCTGTTGATAACCATTTCGACTGTAAAACAAAATGTATGATTTTTATCGAAGGACTATTATTAGACAATTATAAATGATTTCTTTTTAAGATTCGTAACAAATTACACATGCGACTAAATTAAACAGTAAATATCACAAGCCTTCAAATGTTACAATAACTATGATTACGTTACTAAAGTCGAGTTTCACAAAATACCGCAATGTAATGAATGTTGCCTATCTAGTCAAAAATTATGGCGGTTTCTTTTTCATTTGAATTTTATATACCTAAAAATAAAAATAAACAATTTAAACAATACTAAAAATAAATGAAATTTAGTTATGAATAACGTTAATAATAACTAACCGAATTACCACTTATACAATACTNTTTTAATTTAATTATTTACTTTAGTTTATTGCGAATAAGTTGCATTTAATATTTTTGGTATAAGTCTAATTGAACATTCTATTTTTATTTTCATTGGTTAATTTGGAAAACAACACCACTAAAATGTATGCACTTTGCATTTTTGTTTGTTTATTCTAGTTTTGTGTCCTGGCTAGCGTATCGTTTTTATTACTCTACGTTTAATTAAAAACCACTACTAAAAGACGACATGCAAATAGTAGAGTAGCCTCTGTCTCACTATTAAATGCGTTCCTCTTACACGTGACGCTTTCTCTCCCAAATTTTCTATTCGCTTAATGATGATAATGAAAGTAATTACTGATAATGAAAAAGAAAATAAACCCAACATTATTAGTTCTGGTTCCCGTCTACGACCGTTTCAGTAGCGCCATTTGATTTACTATCGTTGTCCACCTCATTATCTACTAACAACTCTTTACCATCGATCAGACTCTGTTTCTCGAGTTCCGCTTTGAAATTTTCTATGTCCTCTTGGCTACGATTGGAGTGCAATAAAAAAAAAAAGAAAAAAACATTTATTTTTTTTGTCTATGAGGATACTGCGATAATTTCTCAATGGGCGAATAAAAGAATGAAAAAACTATCCATCTAAGCGCTTACCTTATTTGTACAAATAGGATGCCGTTGATAACGTTGAGCATGTCCAAGACGGATCCCATTGAGGGTGGTTGAATTTGGATCGGAGGCAATGACGATCCATTCTTACCCGTGTAGATCTCGTTCATTTTTTTTTGAAGCACAACAGCCTGTTGCGTAAGATGTTTCAAGCATTCCGACGACTCCTTCGTTTTTTCGTGGTTGTCTCCCAACTGAAATTATAATTACAAAAATTATATAGAAAAAGACTTATGAATGCTTGTGTTACCTGTTGTTTGTATATAACATACGCCTCCTTTTCATTGTTCAGAGCAGCCCTGAAGTTGCCCATGCAACTCTGCGTCCTCGCCACCAGGTGGTAAGTGACGGCCACTTTGAGAGATTTGGAACCGTAGTACTTGATATTTAGAGCGAGAGCGTTTTCCAAGAACCGAAGGGCCAGCTCGTACTCCCCTACAGCGTGTAATATCAGACTGATATTGCTCTAAAATCAAAAAAAAAAGTATTAAATTGTAATTTCCGGATAGATAAAAGAAACTTACATCTAGCAATGCGACCTCGGGGTGGTTTTCTCCGCAAATGAGAAGGGCAAGGTATCTAGCACGATACAGGAGCTTAAGAGCGGTACTTATTTGACTGTTGGCGAAGCAGTAAAGAGCCAAATGTGCCTGAAAGTAAAAATTAAATAATAATTATCCCATGAAAATAGTAATATCTATGAACCGTTGACGAATTATTACACCTACATATTCCGTAATAGTGTAAGGATGGTCGATTCCGTTTACGCGTTCACTCATTAGTACTGCCTTCTGCTGATATACCATGGCCTCCGCATGATCTCCCATTATATAATTCAGTCTCGCCAGCATCCTAAGACACTGGGCAATCTCCGGATGCATAGCACCATACACGTTGTTTAACAAATTCAGTGCCTCGCTGATCAGCTCATAACCGTCCTTCAAATATCCCTGCTGTATCTTATTCTGACCCGTTGTGTAAAAGTTGTAGGCGTCTGATGCCCTCGGATTGATGTGCTTAACCACAGGGAATATGTTGAGCACGTCCTCTTCGTAGAATATCATTTTGTTCTTCGATTCAAGGTTGAAATCACGCAGAAGAAGTTGCACACCCGTTTTCAAACAGAACGACCTTAGCAATGATATTTTAGACAAGGAGAACGTTTCTACAGTTGCATCGATATCGCCGGTGATTAAGTCATAATCAAAGTAACATTTTAACTCCTGTCTAATTAGAAGCCAAAGTGTTTTAGGGAGTAGCGTTGCCCATTCGTTGCTGTCTTGACAAATTAACGGGTTATTCCTGCCCCTACGACCCTTCCTTTTACGGGTGTTTCTGCCCTACGCCGAAACACAATCAAATTAAAATACTACTGCTAATTGTTCATTATTTATTACCTCTTCAGCTCCTTGAAGCGGATTCATTACTGTTCCAGAGTATAGAAAGCAATTCAAAAAGTGAGCAACTGCTTGGGCCAAATTCATCATTTCGGTTCCCTAAATACAATGAGAATATAGAAGTAACATACATTTACAAATAAACAAGACAAATAATTACAAAATGTAAATTACCTGCAGATACGTAGTGAAAATGTGCTTGACGGCACGGAGCACGATCTCTCCGACGGCGATATTGTGTAGGTACTCCAACTGCTTGATCTTTGACAACAGATTACATACTTTTCCTAAGTAGCGAATATTTATACCACGAGCGTGCATTGCTTCAGACAACGTAATACCGTCCATTGGAGCCGAAGAATGATCCAAGCAGTCCCTAATCTGTTACAACAAAGAATGATGCACATTATTATTTTTTTTTATAAAGCATTTAAAAAATATACAATTTTTAATTAAGGAAATATACAAAGAGCATATCAACAAATACAAGACTGCAATTACATTCATTAAGCCCGAGTAAAGGAAAATTTACAAGTTTTCTGGATCAAATAAGATAAAAAAGAAATGATCTCACTTACGAAAGTTGGAATTTG
The DNA here is from genome assembly GCF_000699045.2 of Agrilus planipennis. Lineage (NCBI taxonomy): Eukaryota > Metazoa > Arthropoda > Insecta > Coleoptera > Buprestidae > Agrilus > Agrilus planipennis. The sequence continues at coordinate 192,491 of NW_020438892.1, forward strand.
TGCCGTTAATAAAAATTCAGCGGCATCTTTCACTAATTGCCTTTGTTTCCAGAGAGGTGGATCTAAATCTTCGCAGTGTTTTATTCCTGGGGAATAGACGTCTGGATTGAACCGAATATCGAATTCTGTGTCTTTCAGAGACCCAACCGCCATAGCTGCCGTTTTAACAATATTTTTTGTGCTTTCTTCTACTAAAAATTAGGCATTCATTTATTTACAGTAAATTATTACTATAAAACTACTTACATTCTAACTTACTGCCATCTGTCATGCTTTCCACAATTTTCTTGGCTTCCTCGGCCTCCATATTTCCGTTTTTCTCCTTCTTTTTTTTTTCATCTTCGTTTTCATAATCTACATTTTTTCCTTTGTTCGCCGCAACGATTTCGTCTGTTTTTTCTCTCTTCTGTTTCTCCTCGATGTCTTCGTTGTTGTTCAAAATCTCGCGGTTTTTACGAAGATTGAGCTGTTGCAAATGAAAGGCAGCGTATTTGATAAACATCATATAGCGAGCGTCCACAAAGGCGTCGATCAGCTCCTGACGAAGACAGCACAGTTTGTGCTTATGCTCGATTGGAAACCCAAACATTTTCACTTCCTTACTCAATTCCTCGCCTTCAACTGAAACAAAAAGGTCGTCCTTCAATAGCAAATTCACATAACTTAATTTTTGTAAACTTCAAACAAATACGACGCTTACGAATTAAGAAGTTGACGTCTGGTGGGAAAGTCCTAAGTAAGTCCAGGATGTAGTGCCTCTGGTCATTTCCTATTATTCCCTTACACTCGACGCTTGAGCACAACTGGATCGGTTCGTCTTTGTCGTTAAGCACATGATGCGGTAAGATTTTCAGTTGTTGACCTGCCTTGTTGAGCTGTAAAAGAAAATTTTACTATATCCACATAGATATACGAAGATTGAAGCATTCACCAGTTCCAAATACTTGGGATGGGTGAGAACAGTCTTGCCGAAATCGATAGACCCATACACCACCGATTGTTCCTGTTCGCGTTCTAGGATACCGGGAATAATCGACTGCGCCGTTACACGGTATCCCCTGTAATCTATGACCACCGTACCGAGCGTGTAAAGGCCAGGAAGATCGACTGCGCTATAAACTCGGACGCCTTGAAGATCGTTTCGCTAACAAACCAAAATTTTAAACTGTTACGAATAATTACTTAGAATGTTGTCTGCATCTATAAGTACTTACTGGTGCTATAAATGCGGCGGCGTCGCCCCCTAGCTCCTTATAATGATCTCTAACGTCGAAGCCTAATGAGAAGAAAATATTGTTCCATATAAACATCTGCATCTTGGCTTCTTCACCGGGATTGATGGCCATGACGTTGCCGTCGATTACGGCCATTGCACCTCTAGTAGCTGCTGCCACGAAGTCACTGTGAACCTTGAACACGGCCCGTTCCCTTAAAAGACGTTCCGGAAGCGTCTTCCGAGGCAACTCGCGTGTAGTCTGAAGCTCCTCGTTCCAATCGCGAGTCTGACCAGGAATATGCTCTTCGTAGCCCAATTTTGACGAAAATGCTACACAAAAAATACAATCAGTTAGTTAAATATGACTATGTTAAAAAATACTTATCTGAGGTACTGACTGTCTTCAGCACGGATGGCGTCAATGGTATGATCTTGGACGGGAGCACACCATGTGTACACCTGGTAAGGAGTAGCAACTCTCTCAAATGGATGCCTCTGGTTACGCTTCTTCTGTAAAAAGGCGAAATTACGTTTAAACATGGGCGAAATCTGATTGAGAAGTTCGATCAACGAATGGCACAAGTGACTGGGAGTGGCAGCTTTTGGATTAAATTCTTGTTCCGTCGATCTAAAAAGGTACTTCAGGTTAAAAAATTACTTTCGAATAATTAAAATTGATTTAAATGCTTACTGGTTGATGTAAAAACCTCGTGGACATGCAGATATGTGAAAATGTTTGTCTTCTAATGTGATGACATACAAGTACATTAAATCCCCATGAATTTTCCGGTAACCAGGAGGCGGATTCCACGCTGATGTCGTCAACGCCTTTGTATATAAGAGATATATAAGTTAGGCTATTTGTTCAGTTTTCATTACTTTCTATTTATTTAAATACCTTTACACACTGTGGTAACTTTTGATCTTTGTGCTGCGGCTGCAGGGCACTGAGAGGCAGTTCTTTATTATTAGGCATTATATAATCGGGAGGAGTACAATCAACACTTTCGGGTCGTGTTTTCTTTTTTTCTAAACAAAAAGAGACAAACACAATAACTAATATCGTGTTCATTTTTCACATTCTCACCTAATATATCGCCTTGGGTTATGGTGTTGAGAAAAGTAAGCGAATTACACTCGATGCCGTTATATGCATCCGCCGTGTCCAAAGACTTAAGCAAATCCCTGATATGTCTCACATGAATTCGGGCTTCACGCATTGTGTATGGTTCTTCAACAACTTTAATTACAGAGCCCTCCTTCAGGCCTTCGACGTTTTTTAATTCGGCAAAATTGTCCAATGTGTTACCATCTAATTGAAGGGAGAAACAAGTCCTGTGACATGTGTCTTCCCTGTCCATCAGAAGTTGATGGATTTCCTGAACTAGCTCCATACTAGACACCTGTATATCAAAAGGTTCTGCCCCAGGGCTGACTATTCTAACTGAAAATCCAAAGTCTTGCACAAATACCACTTCTTCTTTCTTTTCTTCCCCATTGTCTGCTTCTGTCTTTTCCTTTTCCTCATTTTTCTGCTGGGAAGTAGTATCTGCAAGGAAAACATTATACAGCTACTAATTTAAGATATACAAACAATAATGCATGCATTAACATAATTGAATAGAATGTAAAAGTATTGTGACTATTCTTATAAAGTGATAACAAATAATTGAAATAGTCAACATATTTATCGGTTTATTTTTCATAAATAAATAACAACTTAAATTTCAAAATTGACCTCGGTGATTACTAACGCAAATAATACATTCATTTATTAATTAACGTTTTTCATAATCGAGCTGAACTGATAAAAATTAGGCCTGTACAAATCACATCACGTGCCATTCACCGTGCTTTCCTAAGATAACTAATTTTCGTCGGTAATATTTAATTTGATACTTGAACTTGATTAGTCAGAGAATGCAATTACTTTAAACAATTACAAAATAAGCAGCTTAATTTAAAAAGACGCACGCATCAAAGAAATATGCAACATTAAATTACTTAATTAAAGATATATACACAAAATTAACCTATAAGAAAAAATAGGTTACGTAACGAATAAAAAATGTTAGAAAATGTGCCTTTTTAGAAACTGAACAATTACTGAATAAATGAGGGTGAATTACTAACCGATTTTTGAAGTTTCGTTATCTTCTTTCCGTGTCTTTACAATTTCATTGTTATCGGCAACTTTTTCATTTATAACCGTAACATTTTCGTTTCGAACATTGGAGTCCAAGGCCATCTTAACGTATTATGATAAAAGAAGCACCCGAAAACAACACAAATCAGTCTTTTACGAAAATTCAATTCAAAAACAATTAGTACCGAAAATAATTGAGGCCTCTCACGCATGCACGTGCTTCCTATAGATTTCACAGCCGCTCACTAACCCCCACCTAAAGAATATCATGAAAAATTTTATATAAAATAATCAGTATTATTAACCGTGCTAATGTTAATTCGACAGTAGTGACAGTTTAAAACCATAGAAATGCAAAATACCAATTCAATTCATAGAAGCAATATTTCAGGTATGTTCAAGAAACTAAATAGACTTAAGTAAGTAACTTAAAGTTCGATTTTCTTTTGGCAATTCACCAATTTTAATAAAATAATAGCAGAGAATAATTCAAATTATACACCATTTCCCATTTCATACTAAATTGCCATAACCGAACTAATATTCATAAAGTAGATAACGGAACACTTCTATAAAATTAATTAAGTTTTAAAATTGCTATACAGTGTTTATTATTTATCACAAAAAGTAATAGATTAAAATATAAAAAATACGATTTAGTTAAAATTATGAATAATTACTTTACTTTTAATAGTAAAAAAGGAAAATGAGGAGAATTTGATGAGGAAAAAAGTAACGGACCATACGTAAACGACTTACATAAGATTTTATTGAAAAATTTGGACCTATTTCAAAGGGTCTTTTGACATCCGTCCTTACGTTTGTTTGTACGGCTTTCCACTAACAGTTTGAGAATCGTTTCGCAACTGAGACGAATGGGCGCCATCGTATTAGCAGGGGCATCCAAAAACTACCAAAAAACAGTACTTAGATTAAATACAAAATAAAATTACATTGCTAAATAAAAACCTCTCTCATCTTTTTAAGATCGGTAAATCTTTTAATCGTGTGCTCTTTCTTTTCTTGGACACCAACACAGCCAGATTTCAACTTAGGAATCGTGGCACTAAACAAACTCTTACTTTCTGATTCAATTATATCAGTATTTTCACCATATATGTCCTCTGTAGCTGAATCAAAACAATACAATTCCTGACGAAATAGAACAAATTTAATGCAAATGTAGTTATTTAAAAACGATCAATTACATACCTGATATGAATCTATAAAATATAATCGAACATTTGAACACCAACTGCCCTTTTTGACTAAATCCACGATGGTCGGTTTAGGAGCGAAAACAGCCGTGAGGACCTTCGTGTTACACATTCTCAATTCTTCACTTACATACACAGGGGATGGATCAGTCGGATCGAAAATAATAACTGAAAAAGTAACAAGTTTTAAAAAACAAACGAGAATAACTAATTCACTTATGTACCTTTGGAATCTTCGGTAAAAATTGCCATGTAAGAAGAAAAACAACTACTTAAAAGGAAAGACACGTGCACCTTGACAATCCAAACGGCGTTCAAAGTAAGGAGATTCCACAGAACCGCATGATCTTCTGTTGCAGACACCAATAACTGGCACCTGTTGGCAGAGCCGAATTTCACTTGTGTAATTCTTTCACCTCTCAACTGTGGGCACGACAAGGAATACTTGAAGTCGCATGTGCGAGTTTCCCACAGCGTGACTGCGAAATCGAACGATACCGCGAAAACAGATCCGTCAGATGAAAAGTCCAAGCATTTGCACGGCAGATTCTTATAGAAACCAGCAACAAAACATGACCATCTAACACCCTTTTCTGCAAATATAAATTTCATTTTAAAAGAATATGTATGTCTTGTTGGGGAGTAGCTTACGATAGACTGTGTCAGCGTTCACGATTTCCCAAACCCTAAATTTGGAGTCTCCGCCTACAGTGACGCACCTCAATTCATTTGCGTCCAATGATGGTTGAAAACAGACGTCTTCCACACTGTTTTCGTGGGGATATTCGATACAAGTGTTCAATGTATACCTATAAACAGAATAATGCAGGAAAACTCGTTGTAAAAAATATCAACTTACTGTTGATCTTTCAAGTTAAACTGCCAAAATTTAAGTCTCAATTCGTATTTGAGAGTAGCGGAGTCTCTTTTTTCTACAGTAGCCAACCATTTGCCATTTCGGTCTATTGCTAGCTTAACTACATCCGTGTTTTCGATTTCAACATTTCTCTCCTTCGTCAATTTATTTTGACCGGTAATATCTAACTGAACAGTTAAAATTACAAGTATGATACACACTAATACAAAACTAATATCTCTTACATTATACAGCAAAGACATATCATTTGGCGAAAAGAACTGCAAATGTCCAACGATTCCGTTCATGGCCAGTGCTCCAGTTCTCGGATCGTAATGGATTCCCGCAGGAAAATTCCTGCCTAAAACTAAATGCTGGATTGTGCTGACACGTTCCAACCGAAAGTCCAGTATGTGAACAACATTATCTCTTGTGGTAACGGCTACAAGAACGTTATCCTTTGACACCGTCACCCGTTCGATAGTAAATGACATACGGGGCAAATACTGTCTCTGTTCGGGATTTTCGACGGCCCATTTGACTAGAACACACTCATCGGCGCCACTGAAAAAATAACTACCTGTTCGAGAAAATGTCACGGTTTTTACAGGCAACGTATGCCAATGATAAACAGCTTGTGTTGGTGACGTAGAAGACAAATTATGCCATAGGAGAATACGCCCTGTATTATCGCCCGTAAGTACGCTTTCATCATGAGGATGACAGGCCACGCAGGTAAACTTTCTACCGTGAATTCGACGCCTAAATGCCACAAAAATGAATTTGTAATTGAAAGAAATGTTATGTGCTAAATTGACTTACTTATAAATATGTTTTCCGTCCTTCAATCTTGCAAAATACAATGTTTGCCCTTGTACAATAGCAAAGAATGGATTATCAGAACCACCTGTAGCAATATCATGGTCAGTGTCTTCTAATGTCATCTTTACTTCTCTTAATTTCCCAACACTCATGTCGAAAAGTCCCAAAGACAAACTCTTATCTTGCGTTATGTTCTTGGTCCATGACAGTAAATGAACCTGTCTTTGTTCCTCGTCATTTTTACTCCATGAAGTTGTGAGAAATTTCCTTATGAGAATATTTTGCAAGGGAATTTTCTGAAATAAAAAAGTATAAGTATAAATTAATATATTAATTCATACTATTAAATGTAGGTATGTTCTTACACTTTTAATTGTTGCACAAGAATCATCAATGCTCCAAGAGATCATTTCGCCAGTAATCGAGCAGGCAAATAAGCATTCCTTATCTTTATAATTAACAATATTAAAGCCCACCACATTATCTTTCAAACCTCTAAGTTCCCGAGCTCGCTTGCCAGTTTTTGTATAATAGCAAAGTACAATGTTCTTCCATGGAATATACACAAACCTGCAAAGCCCTTTGTTATGATGTAATTACCAAAATATTTATCAGTCACTTACTCTTCTCCTTCAGAAAATACTGGAGCACAGGCCGTTACGGATCCCCCTCCTCTAAATTTTATTCTCACGTCCATTTTAACAATAAACACTAATACAACATAACATGAACTCTTTTACAAGTTACATTTAACAAAACGTTATTAATATTATAAAGGCAAGCTCTTAAATTCTAACTCTGTTGATAAAAACAATAAAGCACGTGCACAATAACAAATCTTAACCTATAAAACTAAACATGTTCTGTTGATAACCATTTCGACTGTAAAACAAAATGTATGATTTTTATCGAAGGACTATTATTAGACAATTATAAATGGTTTCTTTTTAAGATTCGTAACAAATTACACATGCGACTAAATTAAACAGTAAATATCACAAGCCTTCAAATGTTACAATAACTATGATTACGTTACTAAAGTCGAGTTTCACAAAATACCGCAATGTAATGAATGTTGCCTATCTAGTCAAAAATTATGGCGGTTTCTTTTTCATTTGAATTTTATATACCTAAAAATAAAAATAAACAATTTAAACAATACTAAAAATAAATGAAATTTAGTTATGAATAACGTTAATAATAACTAACCGAATTACCACTTATACAATACTGAAAAGGCAGCATAAAGTGTTAGTTAAAGAATTCAAGTAAATTAGAAAACTGAAAAGGTTTCGGAAGGTAAATAATCTAATAATTCTATTTCCTTTTAATTATACATATATTAAAAAATTCCAATTACAAACAAAACAAGGAACAGACTTGAAGTCTTGGTATTTCTAGAAGATATTTGTCACACCGTAATAGATGTTTTATTATATTTATAAATTGTAGTATGCATTAAAAGATGCGAATTTTGCTTTTTGTATTGAGATGAAATATGCCAGTTATTAATCATTAAATCCGTTCCTCGAGAAAATATAAACAAAATAATAATAATATGCCAATGTACTCGCGGCGAAAGAAAAGCAAACCTGTGTCTCCTTCACGACCACGACCAGCTACTCCTACTAAATTAAAGACAAATCGTCAAAAACCACCAATACTTTCTCATAAAAATCAGTTAATTATAGAGAAGATAATGACCATTTCTCAGGACAGCGTGCTTGATTACAAACGATGTACACATTTTATATTTTATCATATGACAGATTTAGATATTAAAAATCAGTTTACAATAACGAACAGAATATTCGAAAAGACTTTGACCGAATTTTAGGAAAAACTGTTCGGTGCTTGTAGTTAGGTTTTAAATTAAATTGAATTTGAAGAAGTTATACAAAAATCACATTAATAAGAGGATTACTTTGAACGTTAACGTTAATGTAATTGCAAAAAAAGACGAGCAGAGCAATAAGATCGAAACATTTGAAAAAGAAAACAAAACGTCAAAGATCTGTAAATCGTCTGAAATTGCTACGCTGCCCCGCCGACATCATTATAACGGCTACCTCGTGACTGTCATTAATTACAGAATTAGATATTAAAGAAAAATGCGTTGTATAATTAATTTTGAGGCGCGCATTTTTTTTTTTGTTTTTAATATTATTTTTGTAATATCCGTCTAATAAACACCTCGAGACCCCTTTCAGAGAGGGCAGACGAGACGACAACAACGACAAACGATGACAACGGCGTTTTTGCGTCGGGGATGGGACATATCTTTGCGAACAAACAGGCACGACTATAATTTTACTAACATCGCAAAAAATCCACAAATATTACAATTAAAAATAAAAATTAATTAGTTACAAGAATAACGTTTTTTTTTATTCTTGCTTGTTGTTTTTACGAGGCCAATGAAATACAAGTCGACCCGCGATTCCCCGGGAACGCGCACGCCACAAAAACACGGGGTTTTGTGGAAAGGGACGCAAGTCCCGGACCTGCTATTACCTTACGCGTGTATTTTTAATTATTTGTTTATTTTGCATTGCGCGACCGCTGTTTGTTGCCCCTGCTTGCTGTTTTTTTTTTTAATATTTTGTTTGTTGTTTCAAGCGCTCACAGGCAGCAACAATGATTGACCGTCGCCGAATATTTTTTTTTGTTGTTGGTTTACGAAGAAGAGGATCCAGGCAGGACGACCGCTGCCGTCAGGTTCTGACCCTTTCACACCCACGGCGTCCAGCCTTCGTACAGCAAGGCCAAGTTGTCGAGGTTCGTAGCTTCGTTTATTACATAATCCACCTGCAAGTCATGTCATTGAAAAAAAACGAAAACCTTTACGCTGTAACGTCGGAGTAAAAGGCAATGTGGATGTGAAGACATGCGACGGCGACAAGTTAAAAAAGAATAAATTAGCAACTTACCTGCTCTTGTACAGTCACCTTTCTGCCGGGATCCGGATCTCTTCCTTCGAGCTTCATCCTGACCCGTTTCCAGACTCCTATGGCATACGAATTGCGCTGATGTCCCGCCCTCGATCCGTTTTCTTTCTGTTGAGCCTTCAACAACAGACCATTTTCTTCTTCGTCCGTTTTCATTAACGTCCTAAATGTCTCGCCTTTGTCAGGGCACTTTTCCAACTCCAATAGTCCGTTGTAAATCGCCTCGGTCCTATTCAATATACGCTCCAATCCCACAACTGCGTCCTGAACATCTTCTTTTGTCAGTTCCTTCTTTAACTTATGAAGCAAAGGTCCGAAATGCTCGGCGTACTTTTTATATTCAACGATGAACAACTGGGCATCAGATGCACACTCTTCAACACGAGTAAGAGACTTGATTAGATTTTTAAACTCGCCCATTAGTTTGCAATGTCTCATGTAAGAATTTTTAACTCGGTCGAGGTCCGCGACGACGTCATGGGATGCGAAAAACGTCTCCTCCTTAAGGTTCGTCAATTCTTTTTGGGTTTGAGTTATAATTTGAGATATTTTTTCGGATAACAACGGAATCCAATTAGGCGTGCCTGCCATTTCGTTTGTGTAAAGTTTCATTATGTTCTCTTCTATTGTCGACACCGCGTCCACTTCCGAATTTACAAGAGGACAGGCTTCTTTCCATTGTACACATCCCTTTAAGAATCTCATGCAGTAGACGTTGCTATCTGGCGGCTCCAGACGAAGCATTTCGTATTGAATTACGCCATTTGTGGTTTTAAGTATGAGGGCCGTGGTGGTCTCTTCCAATTTGAAATCGTTCTCTCGAGCACTGACGGAGGCTTCGAAGGCGGTTAGAACACCGCTCAAGTCGGGATTGGCACCTGCAGCCCAAGTTAAACGTTGCATAATGCTTGATATCAAGTTCTTTTGAGTGTCCAAGTTTTCTTTAAGATGAGCATGAATTGTACCTAATTCTTTCATGTATTCGGTCATCTCGTGAAGAAAAGTGCTTCGTAAAGTTGTTTGAAATTCATTGGCAGGCGTTCTATAAGGAATGAAAAGTTCATGAGATCAAGATAAAATTTTAACAACATTTCTATGGTTTACCTGTGGACCAAGATGTCTTCGTGAAGCCAACTGTGTGCCATAAGTTGGTGCTTGATCCTTTCTACTGTCGACTGCCAAAGAGACAACTTCTGGTCCAGTTGTTTAGGTTTTTGGGTATTTTCCCAGGAAGATTTCATGTTCGTTTCCAAGCTTGATGCTTGAGCGATAACGTTTTGATTAAATAGTCCTTGTTTCATAAATACTCCGTAGCCCTTTCTGAGGAGTTCTTCCAGAGGTACCTTATTCTCGGCCCCTACGTCTTTCTGCTCGATTTCGTTGGTAATGTTCAGTCCCATATGTTCCAGCAAAAAACATATTACATAAACAATATTTTCGGTCGTGACGCCTAAAAATTGACGCGTTATAAAGTCGGCCACGAATCTTTTAATCGGTTTGTCCATTTTTTCGTCATCAAACGCGACTGGGGGAGTAAGTCCTTTAAACGAAGCGGCCGCATCGACGCAGAGGTCGAAGAAGTCTGACATTGCTTGTAAACGTTTCAATAGGAATATGTCGTCCAATATTGCTTTACAACGTTCGTTATAAATGGGAGCGGCTATACATTTCGCATCACGTACTTGATCTAATTTTTTCCAACAGGGTGGAATGTCTAAAGAGGTGATCGATCCGATTAAGGTGTCGAATTCGAGTGACAATTTTTCGAATAAACCGTTGAAACCCATTAGAAGCATCATTCCATGACTTAGTTCCTCCGATTGCGGTTGTAGAAAAGACGCAAAGTGAAATTTTAGATCGGACACGATTTTATGAGTTGTTACGAAAGACGCCTGTAAAATAAAAAATCAAAAGGAAAATTACTTTCATTAGTAAATGTAACGTACCGTAGTATCCATTTCCATTACGGTGCACGCGAGGCACTTCTCCAGCTGAATAACCAGATCTTGGAGACTGGTACCGGCACTCATAATCAATTTTTTTAAATCCCGGATCATTCCCATTACGCTCGGCTCCTCTTTCTGTATTTTCTTTACGCTTTCCGGTAGAATGATTGTATGGAAACTGAAGTACAATTCCTGCAAACCTTTGTATACGAAATTGGTACCTTTAAGTACAGTGATGGTTTGGACAAACGGCTCTTCTTGAAGATGAGAATTCTGCTGTACGAATAGATAACTGACAAACTCCATCGCCTTGTTATTAAACCACGTCAAATCGTCCAAAAACCAGTCTCCATATCTGGAGGCAATTTTCAGAAGAAAATCGGCTCCCCTTGAAGCGGCCGTTTCATAGTTTAAATAATTCTGGTTCAGATTTAATAGTTCTGTGACGATAATAAATTCAAATGCATTATAAGCGGCCGATTCTCGTCTAAGAAACGACGCGACAGCTAGTTTTGACTCGTTGTATACCTTCTCCACGTTGTTATTAGCGTCTTGGACCCGGTGTTTGCGATATTCTTCGTAAACTTGGGACACTTGAGCAGCAGACTCGTTATAAAGAACGCGGAGCATGTGAGAGAATTCGGCCACGTATTGAACGGGCTGACTACTGGTCTTCATATTATCAAAGTAGGTGCGAAACTGTTGAAATACAACATCCTCAAAATCAACGCTTTTCATTTCCAGGAGGGATTTGCACCAGTGGAGAATATAACCGATTCTACGAAGGAAGCAACTTATGATTGAATAAAGGAATATTATGTTTAGAACTTACGTATGATTTTCTTGGTAGGAGAGTGGCATATGGGACAATACGTCGAAATACTCCTTCAGCATGTTTATACTTTTCAGGGCCACGATCTTCTGTTTCTGCCTTAATTGGCTGACGCTGGCCTCGGACTGCTCACACTGAAGTATTGTGTTCATTTGACCGGCTTTCAGCAAGAAGTCCCTTACTAATTCGAATACGTCGTTCTCGGCAATGGCAGAACTTTGTTGAACGAACCATTTCGTGCACTGATTCATCTCCAGCATCTTGACCGCTTCCGCATAGGCGTTGATAATCGTTTCGCATTCTAGCATCAAGCTTTCCAGTTCTTTTTTGGCGTTATTTATTGCGTTCTTCGTTTTGCAATAGGCCTCGTAACGTGACGGTAGGCTGTAAAGTGAATGTAAAGTGCCATACGCCTCCGCCTCTTTCACCAGAGCCATCTGTTGATGGAGGTCCTGTAGGGTGTCCTCAGCTTGCGATGTTTTTTCGTAAACTGAAAGCCACGCTTTTAATTTTTCCATTAGTTTCGGAATCCCCTCGACGATGGCATCCCTGACAAACCAAATTTTATGAAAGCTATCAAATTAAAAAAAAAAAAAAAAACGATGAGAAACAGTAGGTACCTGTTTTCTTTCCAATCTACTTGAAGTTCAGTACATCTGACATGAAACATTGAAATCGTTACTTCTTTTTCCATATCTTTGCGACTTTGTTTAGTTAGGGAATTCCCGGCGACTCCTCTGAAAGCTGTTCCGGCTAAACCCTCTCCGCCAACAGTCCAGTCTATCAGGGGGTCGTATACGAAAGCTTCCAGCAATGTTAACAACGTTTCTTTTCCCTTCTTCATTGTCTTCAGCACGTTTTCACATGCTAGTCTAAATATTCCCTATAAAAAAATAAATAAACGAAATTAAAATAATATTCATATAAATACTTTACAGATTATCTTTATAGATGCTTTACAATTTGCAAACAAAAAAAAAACATTATTACCTTCACTTAATTAAAAGAGAAAAGTGATTACTAGCTATAAAGAACTAATCTAGACTCGATTAAAATACGTAATATTAAAATGATAGATTGCAGATAAAAAGTTCATTAATAGTGTTCCCCTTTCGTTGGGATAAAATTTATCACGTAATTATCAACAATTTATGAAAAACAGTAATTCAACGTACCTATGTTAATACACAATATTGAAGGAAATTGATTTAAGTTTCAATAGTAACGACTAAAGTAACGAATTAGCAAAAATTAAAAGCTATATACTTAAGTAGAAGGTAATGTGATCAGTACAAATCGATATTCATCATCATTCAGCAACCTTGAAATTAAATACATTTCTAAAAAAATGCCAAAACTAACAATTTATAAAAAACATTACAAATGAATGTAATTTTTTAATGATCATGTATGTGAACATTGTATTAACTGCGCCAGAACAAACATCGAGGCAACTCATCGATGTTGATAAAAAAGGTAACAAAATAGAAGTAGACGTTATGTACGAGGGTGGATTGATAAGTTTCCGGCCTAACCAAGAGATGACGCCACTAGGCCTACCTTGAGNTATTATACAGCTACTAATTTAAGATATACAAACAATAATGCATGCATTAACATAATTGAATAGAATGTAAAAGTATTGTGACTATTCTTATAAAGTGATAACAAATAATTGAAATAGTCAACATATTTATCGGTTTATTTTTCATAAATAAATAACAACTTAAATTTCAAAATTGACCTCGGTGATTACTAACGCAAATAATACATTCATTTATTAATTAACGTTTTTCATAATCGAGCTGAACTGATAAAAATTAGGCCTGTACAAATCACATCACGTGCCATTCACCGTGCTTTCCTAAGATAACTAATTTTCGTCGGTAATATTTAATTTGATACTTGAACTTGATTAGTCAGAGAATGCAATTACTTTAAACAATTACAAAATAAGCAGCTTAATTTAAAAAGACGCACGCATCAAAGAAATATGCAACATTAAATTACTTAATTAAAGATATATACACAAAATTAACCTATAAGAAAAAATAGGTTACGTAACGAATAAAAAATGTTAGAAAATGTGCCTTTTTAGAAACTGAACAATTACTGAATAAATGAGGGTGAATTACTAACCGATTTTTGAAGTTTCGTTATCTTCTTTCCGTGTCTTTACAATTTCATTGTTATCGGCAACTTTTTCATTTATAACCGTAACATTTTCGTTTCGAACATTGGAGTCCAAGGCCATCTTAACGTATTATGATAAAAGAAGCACCCGAAAACAACACAAATCAGTCTTTTACGAAAATTCAATTCAAAAACAATTAGTACCGAAAATAATTGAGGCCTCTCACGCATGCACGTGCTTCCTATAGATTTCACAGCCGCTCACTAACCCCCACCTAAAGAAAATCATGAAAAATTTTATACAAAATAATCAGTATTATTAACCGTGCTAATGTTAATTCGACAGTAGTGACAGTTTAAAACCATAGAAATGCAAAATACCAATTCAATTCATAGAAGCAATATTTCAGGTATGTTCAAGAAACTAAATAGACTTAAGTAAGTAACTTAAAGTTCGATTTTCTTTTGGCAATTCACCAATTTTAATAAAATAATAGCAGAGAATAATTCAAATTATACACCATTTCCCATTTCATACTAAATTGCCATAACCGAACTAATATTCATAAAGTAGATAACGGAACACTTCTATAAAATTAATTAAGTTTTAAAATTGCTATACAGTGTTTATTATTTATCACAAAAAGTAATAGATTAAAATATAAAAAATACGATTTAGTTAAAATTATGAATAATTACTTTACTTTTAATAGTAAAAAAGGAAAATGAGGAGAATTTGATGAGGAAAAAAGTAACGGACCATACGTAAACGACTTACATAAGATTTTATTGAAAAATTTGGACCTATTTCAAAGGGTCTTTTGACATCCGTCCTTACGTTTGTTTGTACGGCTTTCCACTAACAGTTTGAGAATCGTTTCGCAACTGAGACGAATGGGCGCCATCGTATTAGCAGGGGCATCCAAAAACTACCAAAAAACAGTACTTAGATTAAATACAAAATAAAATTACATTGCTAAATAAAAACCTCTCTCATCTTTTTAAGATCGGTAAATCTTTTAATCGTGTGCTCTTTCTTTTCTTGGACACCAACACAGCCAGATTTCAACTTAGGAATCGTGGCACTAAACAAACTCTTACTTTCTGATTCAATTATATCAGTATTTTCACCATATATGTCCTCTGTAGCTGAATCAAAACAATACAATTCCTGACGAAATAGAACAAATTTAATGCAAATGTAGTTATTTAAAAACGATCAATTACATACCTGATATGAATCTATAAAATATAATCGAACATTTGAACACCAACTGCCCTTTTTGACTAAATCCACGATGGTCGGTTTAGGAGCGAAAACAGCCGTGAGGACCTTCGTGTTACACATTCTCAATTCTTCACTTACATACACAGGGGATGGATCATTCGGATCGAAAATAATAACTGAAAAAGTAACAAGTTTTAAAAAACAAACGAGAATAACTAATTCACTTATGTACCTTTGGAATCTTCGGTAAAAATTGCCATGTAAGAAGAAAAACAACTACTTAAAAGGAAAGACACGTGCACCTTG
The DNA here is from genome assembly GCF_000699045.2 of Agrilus planipennis. Classification (NCBI taxonomy): domain Eukaryota; kingdom Metazoa; phylum Arthropoda; class Insecta; order Coleoptera; family Buprestidae; genus Agrilus; species Agrilus planipennis. The sequence continues at coordinate 208,141 of NW_020438892.1, forward strand.
ACAATCCAAACGGCGTTCAAAGTAAGGAGATTCCACAGAACCGCATGATCTTCTGTTGCAGACACCAATAACTGGCACCTGTTGGCAGAGCCGAATTTCACTTGTGTAATTCTTTCACCTCTCAACTGTGGGCACGACAAGGAATACTTGAAGTCGCATGTGCGAGTTTCCCACAGCGTGACTGCGAAATCGAACGATACCGCGAAAACAGATCCGTCAGATGAAAAGTCCAAGCATTTGCACGGCAGATTCTTATAGAAACCAGCAACAAAACATGACCATCTAACACCCTTTTCTGCAAATATAAATTTCATTTTAAAAGAATATGTATGTCTTGTTGGGGAGTAGCTTACGATAGACTGTGTCAGCGTTCACGATTTCCCAAACCCTAAATTTGGAGTCTCCGCCTACAGTGACGCACCTCAATTCATTTGCGTCCAATGATGGTTGAAAACAGACGTCTTCCACACTGTTTTCGTGGGGATATTCGATACAAGTGTTCAATGTATACCTATAAACAGAATAATGCAGGAAAACTCGTTGTAAAAAATATCAACTTACTGTTGATCTTTCAAGTTAAACTGCCAAAATTTAAGTCTCAATTCGTATTTGAGAGTAGCGGAGTCTCTTTTTTCTACAGTAGCCAACCATTTGCCATTTCGGTCTATTGCTAGCTTAACTACATCCGTGTTTTCGATTTCAACATTTCTCTCCTTCGTCAATTTATTTTGACCGGTAATATCTAACTGAACAGTTAAAATTACAAGTATGATACACACTAATACAAAACTAATATCTCTTACATTATACAGCAAAGACATATCATTTGGCGAAAAGAACTGCAAATGTCCAACGATTCCGTTCATGGCCAGTGCTCCAGTTCTCGGATCGTAATGGATTCCCGCAGGAAAATTCCTGCCTAAAACTAAATGCTGGATTGTGCTGACACGTTCCAACCGAAAGTCCAGTATGTGAACAACATTATCTCTTGTGGTAACGGCTACAAGAACGTTATCCTTTGACACCGTCACCCGTTCGATAGTAAATGACATACGGGGCAAATACTGTCTCTGTTCGGGATTTTCGACGGCCCATTTGACTAGAACACACTCATCGGCGCCACTGAAAAAATAACTACCTGTTCGAGAAAATGTCACGGTTTTTACAGGCAACGTATGCCAATGATAAACAGCTTGTGTTGGTGACGTAGAAGACAAATTATGCCATAGGAGAATACGCCCTGTATTATCGCCCGTAAGTACGCTTTCATCATGAGGATGACAGGCCACGCAGGTAAACTTTCTACCGTGAATTCGACGCCTAAATGCCACAAAAATGAATTTGTAATTGAAAGAAATGTTATGTGCTAAATTGACTTACTTATAAATATGTTTTCCGTCCTTCAATCTTGCAAAATACAATGTTTGCCCTTGTACAATAGCAAAGAATGGATTATCAGAACCACCTGTAGCAATATCATGGTCAGTGTCTTCTAATGTCATCTTTACTTCTCTTAATTTCCCAACACTCATGTCGAAAAGTCCCAAAGACAAACTCTTATCTTGCGTTATGTTCTTGGTCCATGACAGTAAATGAACCTGTCTTTGTTCCTCGTCATTTTTACTCCATGAAGTTGTGAGAAATTTCCTTATGAGAATATTTTGCGAGGGAATTTTCTGAAATAAAAAAGTATAAGTATAAATTAATATATTAATTCATACTATTAAATGTAGGTATGTTCTTACACTTTTAATTGTTGCACAAGAATCATCAATGCTCCAAGAGATCATTTCGCCAGTAATCGAGCAGGCAAATAAGCATTCCTTATCTTTATAATTAACAATATTAAAGCCCACCACATTATCTTTCAAACCTCTAAGTTCCCGAGCTCGCTTGCCAGTTTTTGTATAATAGCAAAGTACAATGTTCTTCCATGGAATATACACAAACCTGCAAAGCCCTTTGTTATGATGTAATTACCAAAATATTTATCAGTCACTTACTCTTCTCCTTCAGAAAATACTGGAGCACAGGCCGTTACGGATCCCCCTCCTCTAAATTTTATTCTCACGTCCATTTTAACAATAAACACTAATACAACATAACATGAACTCTTTTACAAGTTACATTTAACAAAACGTTATTAATATTATAAAGGCAAGCTCTTAAATTCTAACTCTGTTGATAAAAACAATAAAGCACGTGCACAATAACAAATCTTAACCTATAAAACTAAACATGTTCTGTTGATAAC
>NW_020438892.1:214051-249217 GCF_000699045.2 Agrilus planipennis
AGGGAATTCCCGGCGACTCCTCTGAAAGCTGTTCCGGCTAAACCCTCTCCGCCAACAGTCCAGTCTATCAGGGGGTCGTATACGAAAGCTTCCAGCAATGTTAACAACGTTTCTTTTCCCTTCTTCATTGTCTTCAGCACGTTTTCACATGCTAGTCTAAATATTCCCTATAAAAAAATAAATAAACGAAATTAAAATAATATTCATATAAATACTTTACAGATTATCTTTATAGATGCTTTACAATTTGCAAACAAAAAAAAAACATTATTACCTTCACTTAATTAAAAGAGAAAAGTGATTACTAGCTATAAAGAACTAATCTAGACTCGATTAAAATACGTAATATTAAAATGATAGATTGCAGATAAAAAGTTCATTAATAGTGTTCCCCTTTCGTTGGGATAAAATTTATCACGTAATTATCAACAATTTATGAAAAACAGTAATTCAACGTACCTATGTTAATACACAATATTGAAGGAAATTGATTTAAGTTTCAATAGTAACGACTAAAGTAACGAATTAGCAAAAATTAAAAGCTATATACTTAAGTAGAAGGTAATGTGATCAGTACAAATCGATATTCATCATCATTCAGCAACCTTGAAATTAAATACATTTCTAAAAAAATGCCAAAACTAACAATTTATAAAAAACATTACAAATGAATGTAATTTTTTAATGATCATGTATGTGAACATTGTATTAACTGCGCCAGAACAAACATCGAGGCAACTCATCGATGTTGATAAAAAAGGTAACAAAATAGAAGTAGACGTTATGTATATATACATATATAAATCAAATATTGTGTGTTTTATAATATGTAGGAAGTTATGAGTGTATACAAAATTTTTATATGCACACATACATGTAATCAACCACAAGCAGCACTTGTAATTGCGGAATCGCATGTATTTTCCACGTTAGTAGTATTATATCACTTCACATGGGAAACAAGCACTTGATCGTGAGTAAAAGTTTTCATTAAAGTGAAACTTTGAACTGGTTTTTAAAATTGCATTGCACATAGGTATATAACTGAATCTACAAAAAATTTTAAAACTCTATTTTTATGCGAACTAGTTAAATAATATTAATTAAAAAAATTGCTAGTGTTTCAAAATTAAAGATTAACAGAAGATCCCATAAACTTTTTTCGGGTAAGTTTCGTTTTTACTTATAGTATAAGTCATTTTTTTCTTCCTTTTTTTTGTTTTTGAAACAACTGATAGGTATACATATACATTATTTAATTTCTAGAGAACACTGATTGCTTCATTGAAGAAAAACAAAAAGACAAAGTGTCAAAGGGAAAAAGCTCTAGAGAAAAAACTTTTTTCCACGAATCGAACTGCTTGTAACTTACAATTAAACGAAATTCGAAATAGCTCTATTTACGAACCAACTTATATCCGTTACATAAACAATAATTTAAACATAGGGCACTATGCCAAAATCGAAACCATTGCAGTTCGATAACATAAACTCCTTACAAAGTAATGTTACGAAAACTGTACATTTGAAATGACTTAAGGATCGACAACTTCCTGTAATGAATAGCACCAACAACACGACTACAGACATTCCTATTTTTTCGACAACATCGCTAGCTTCAAAATTGGACGATGAACTGGACCAGTCCGGATTAGAAGCCTTCCTCTTATCCCTCGACTTCATCCTGGCTTTTGTTAATTTGAGCGGCAACACTCTCACCATAGTCGCTTTAAACTTGAGCAAAAAGCTCTCGGCACTTCTTTCCAATCAGTTTATATTCAATTTAGCCCTGAGCGATATCCTAGTGGGTCTGAGCATCCTCTACCACGATCTGTTTTATATAGGTGTTGGCTACGAAAAAATCAAGTACCTTTGCATCCTAAAATTCGTTTTCATATTTTTCGCTTGCTCGAGTTCCATTTACAATCTTTTCGGCATCGCGGCAGATAGATACCTGGCAGTGGTCTACCCCTTGCACTACAGCAAGTACATGACCAAGAAGGTGGCCCTTTTAATAAACTGCACAGGGTGGATTACGGCACTTTCGTTAGCCATGACCATTCTATGGTGGAACAATTACGATGAAGCACATCAGGATTGCAAATTGGTAAATGTTGTACCAGAAGCTTACACCACTTACGTAACGACACCCATGTTTGTCATGATTTGGATGGTCATGCTTGTTCTGTACGCAAAAATATGGAACGAAGCGAGAGTACACACGAAAAGGTTGAAGAATGCAATGGGGTGCATACGTGGTACAGTACCAGATGATTCGAAATCTATTCAGGTAGCAAACTTTATTGCAATAATCATCTTCAGATGTTTCGAGTGTGTTTTACTGTTGGCATCTTCAGTAGAACATCAATCGCAACAATGTTTTTATGTTTTACCGTTTAGTCGTTATCATCAATTTAATCAGAGCGTATAGTTACAGAACTTTTTGAAACAATGCATTGGCAAGGTTCATAAATTAAATCGAAAAGAAAAAACGTCGACGCTTCCTACGAAAACTAATTGAAATATAAAAGACAATAACAACGCAAGTGCGCAAAACAAAAGATTATTAAAGTTATTATCTAATGTTACCGCGATGTTTATTAAGTTTTTTATTTGTTTTTTTTTACAATACCACTAATGGACTTTCGGAACCCACAAATTTGAAATTTACCTACCCATAAACTTACTTACTTACTTAATGTTACTATTTTCTGTTGCAGTTAATATGTTTCATATTGGGTTGCTTCTCGATCTGTTGGCTGCCTTATTTCATATACATCATGGTGGTAAGAATTTACGGTCCTGTATACAGCAATCAAGTGTACGAAATTGCCTTCACCATGGCAATGGCAAATTCGTGTATGAACCCGATAATATACGCATGGAAAAATAAAAACTTTCGGACTGCCTTCTGGTGCCTTTTGCACTGTAAATCGCCCAATTCGGTCCACAAGAGGAATTTCGTCACGAATCACGTACCGAATATAAAACGATTATCTGTCTGTAATGTAGCCTCGAATTTTTCATTCGACGATCATGACGCTGAAATGAGTTGTTCCGAGAGGAAAGGAAGCGACGCCAATTTTAGCGTTCAAACTACAAATTCCAGCTTGCATTATTAAAAGGCAAAGCTGAAGCCTAACGTTTTATGTGTCGTTGTACAATAGGTACAATATTTTGTTGTAAATAAAAATGCCTAATGAAAACATAAGTGTGTTTTCTTTTTTAAATACCTCAATTCATCTGATAAAGAACAAGTCGTACAAATTAAAATACTTAAACGAAATGAAGTTTATGTTTACCTCAACTCCTGTAACTCCCAGAGCTTCTCTAATGTTGGGTGTAAGTCGAAAGGGCACCTTTTCGGGCACTCGCAGAGTCTTTCCTTTCTCAAAGCACACGTTGTAGTCTATATGAACCACTTCGCCACTGGACAGGTCGACAAGTACGTTATCCAAGTGTCTGTCTCCTAATCCGATTATATAACCGATAATACTCATTACCGCAATAGAATACGAATATTTTCGCACCACTTGCCACCACACGCCCGCATTTATTGCGTTACACCATAGTTCTTTCGCTAGCAAATCGCTGGGCGTTTCGTTCATTAATTCAACTAGGACTTGTTTTAATATAGACAGGGGCCATTCCTTTCTGTTTTCCAAATTCTTGACCCCGTAGTCTTGCAGAAGGGGATTGAGTTTGTTGTAGAAAAGTTCGGAGGGCCTTTGAATAACGCTGTTTGCAGTGGAGCTAGATTTCGACACTGGTTTAGTCGCCTCCCTCTGCTGCCAACGTTTATACAGAGCAAAAACAGGAGTCTTCCCGTCGACCCAGCTAATCAGACCACTTCTTGGTCCCAACGGGATAACGGAATAGTGACGGGCGCGGTAGAGGTCACGGTCAGAACCGTTTGTGATCTCCTGCATCATGGTATTCGTGATTGAAAGGAACTGCATTATCCTTTCGTCAAGATGAAGATCTTCCAGTCCTTTGAAAAGGTAAGTGTACGTCTGTCCATCGGAGCCATAAAACATTAGTTTCTTGGGTTTAGTTTTGGTCGGTAAGATGGAGACGTGATTTGAGAGACCTACGATCGTTATTCTGCCTTTAGAGACCGATTCTATGCCCGGCATGGCGATAACTGTGTCTTTCATTCCTGCCAGGGTGGGGCTTATGTCTTGCATTTTTAAGGTGTATGACGTTCTTTTGTGAGTTTTCTGCTGGAACTTGGTCTGGAGCATTCTCAGCGGTTGCCAACATTCTTGGACTTTCTCTGGGTTTTCCGGTTTTTTCAACTGCTCCATCACTTTTTCTATAAGTGGTAGATATTGATCTTGGAAGTTCTTTTCGTGAGGTGTTTCAGGTTCGGTACTGGTCACTGCGTAAAGCTGCTCCAAAATAAATACTATCGGTTTAACTATAATTCTGTACTTTTCTGTTATCAACGATATCTTCTCTTGCTTATCCAGGTTTGGATTTTCATTTACTTTCTCTATTTCCTGTTCGAGCATCTGCTGTCGCTTATTAATTTCGCTGTGATGTTGAAACAACGTTCCCAGCCAAAGTTCGTCCCATAGCAAAGTGATTCGTCGCAATTCTTTGACAAACAGTTGCACCTGAGCAATAGTTTCCGGATCTTGTTTGCTCAAAGTTTCAACCATCGATTTGAAACACGACTGAAGCACTGTTTTGTTTGAATCGTCGGTATCACTTTCGTAAACATCTTCTAGATCGTTTAGTTCGGTGTACTCATTGTTATCGTTACTTTGAGAATAGTCTTTGGAGAGAGAAATTTCGGAGAAGTCAAATTTGACGCCCCCCTCCACTGCACCAACTACAGCCGGAAACGTGATGAGATGGGGAGCATCTTCGGCGATACGGCAAAGTAATTCAGAAACTCGAAAACGTACGTAATTCTCGGGATGGTTCATGCGTGAAAAAAGTTGCGGTATGATGGCCTTCCAGGGATACGTAGGGGTTGATGCCAGGCCGTTTTCAAGAACGTTCTGAAGTTCTAAGGCGTGTTTCACGATCAACCTTAGAAGTCGAAGAGTTGCTGTGATAATATTCGACTCTAAGCGGTTGCCGTCTGCACTGCCTGATGTAGTGGCCAATTGTAAATACTTAAAGTATGCCTGAGCGCTTAGTTCATAGTAGGCATAGATGCGTTTTTGGGCGTTTTTCCACATAAAAACCAACGTTTGCATTTGTTTTTCGTCAGCATTAAACAATGCAGGAATATCTTCTAATTGTGTCTGTATAATTTCAGTAATGTTTATTTCTCTTGAGTCTATATCATCTTCGTCTCTCGCATAAGTCTGCGATAATACGTTAAGTACTCTGGCTAAATCCTCTTGTTTCGTTTCAGGGGGCAGGATTTGCTGAATGGACAGCTTGTCGTCTTCGGTTAATAAATTACTCAGGTCGGAACTGTGGTCCACAACTTTACGTCCCCAACGATAGCACCATGTACCAAAAGCGTTCCATGTTTTGGCCAGAGTTGCGCATTGATGGACGCTAAAATGCAATATTTTTCCAACTGCCAGTTCATGAGAAGGTATGATATTTACGCCGACATTTTCGACTACGTTTATCTCGGGCAGGACCATGAGAAAGTTGCTCAAAGGACTGGTGATGTCGGTCAGACAGGCATTTTCATTTTGTTGCAACCATGATGCCAACTTCAAAAGAATTCGACTGCTTATTTCTCTCATTTCTTTTCCTCCGAAAAGTTCTGCATTCTTAAATATTCCCGTCGAAACTGCTGCACATAAGTTGAATGTTAACTGTTTGTCATTAACTAAATAAAGTAGTTTAATTATTTCTTTAGCAACTTTTGCCAAGTCTAGACTCCACAGCCCTACTTCGGGACTCTTTTGAATTAACATGCTGGCGATATTTTGAAGTGGAGTTGTACTGCTGTTGGTATGTTCGTCCACAAGAAATTCCTTTTGCTCTAGAAATTTATTTATGTGCAAAGAGGCAGCTTTAAGATTTCTCTCTTTACGTGATTTGTTTATAATATCCAAACGTAAGTTACTGCAGAACGCAGAAAATCCCTGATCTTGGGTTTTTGCAAAAAATTCTGACCACCACAGTATTTTCGTTAAAACAGTCGAATCGATCTTCTCCAGGTCTTTTTCAAAGTTTTCTGAAACTAAGAAGACAGTGTTCGTCGGAGTACTGTTTAGTATATTCTTTAAGCCATTTGCTATATACTGCATTAGATTGAATGTCTGTAAAAACTCTGAAGGCAGCATTACAAGACTGTTTTGTATCGTATTCTGGATTTCGAGCAAGTTTTGATCAACTTTAATAATTAAGTCGTCCGTTTTTGAGGACAATACGTTAAATGCAACTTCGTACAATTCATTTTCGGTCTTTTTGAGTATGTCGTACAAACTCCAACAGTCTTCAGTTTTTAGTTTCCAATCAATTAATTCATCGAATGCGTGTATATTCGACTCGTATTTAAAAATAGTTTCGGCACACTCAGGAATTACGGTTCTGAAGGAATACTGAAAATTCGAATAGTTTTGCATCTGAAGTAAATCCTTATCTTTAAAGCATTCCACAATATTTTCCCAATCGTTCAACTCTTTATAGCAATTAATTATTTGATCGGCTACAAAATGTTGCATCTGAAGATTAAAATTCATTGTCTTGGATTCACCTGGAGGTTGCTCTTCTGAACTTTCGACGGTGTCATCGTTTTCCTTTTTTAATTCTAGAAAAACTTTTTCGTAGTTTTCTGCAGCCATTTCGAACTTCTTACTGGACTGTTCGGCAGCGCACTTAATCCACGCGAACTTCTTATGGGCCACGTTTTTACACCATACATATAGGCCGTAAAGCGTCTCGGTTTCTCGTAAATTCAAAAGACTCAGTGTTGTAAACAGAACTGCCCTGTCAAACTCAGAAGTTTTCGTTTTTTTATTTTTCACCAAGTCTTCGAGCAGAGCTTGGCCGTGACGTAAAGCTATTGCGGACTCTCCGATGTGCACGGCAATGTGTATCATCACGAGACGTATCCTGGCAAGCCATTCCTTGCATGTGGATGCGTTTGTATGGAAAAAGGTGCGAACAGTTTTTATCGGTTGAGGCATAGCAACCGCACAACCTTCGTACGCGTTGTAAATAGATTTCTCCAAATGTTCCATAAACTGCAAAAGCATTCTTACTTGCTCCTGGCTGATTTTAAACGATTCTGATTCCCCCTTCCTATGTATTATATCTCTGGCTATATATTTTAGGCAACTTTCTATGCTTGTGAACGTTTCTGTTGGTTTTCCTAAGGTTGTTCTCAATTTCGAGTTGATGCAAAGTTGTGCAGCTTCCCATGTGGCCCAATTTTGTAATACGATCCTGGAGGTCAGGGCTAAAGTTTGGAACTCTTCCATGTTGACGGAACAGTCAGACTCTAATGGCCAACAACAAACGAATATGTCCTCCAACCAATTACTGTCTTCTTTTTTTTCATTCTTTAATAAAAACTTCATGAAAGTCTTGAAGTGGAGCGGTGCCATTTCTCCGAATATAGATCCCGACTGGTGAAGGTGTTGTGCCAGCGTAACAACATAATTATTATTTTCGGATAAGTTGCTGCATCTTCTCTTGGATTCTTCTAGCGAATATATTTTGTTGATTTGAATTACGTTAACGTCCCACGGGATATTTGCAAGTAAATTTGTGTAGCTTTGCCGTATCTTCGGATTGTTACAATTCATTTGTAAAACACACAATTCATGGACGTCGTTCAAAAAAGTATTGTTCCAAGAAAGATTTTTGTCGTGCAACAATTTTTCTAGATTGGATGCTACTGCTAAGATTATTTTTTCGTCGAAACTGTGGCCACACTTGACCAAAACGTTAGCGACTTTTACGAATTCCTCGCTACAATAAAGTATTTCGAGATAGCGTTCCGAATTGATAAGAATATCGTGTAACCATTGCAGTAATAGCATGTCTGTTTCTGAACTTGTCTTGACATTCAAATTATTATGTAGTACGTTTAATATAACAGCAAAATTCCCACTGTTTGGCGATTTCGTAGTTACGTCATTTATATTCAGATTTTCGCCAACTAACAATCGTCCCATTACACTGGCGTTTACTTGACTGTTGGTAACTAGACTACTGCTTGATATAAAATGATTGTAACATTTAGAATGCAAATAGAGGAGGTACAAGATGCAATGGTGCAATGTGGGAGCGTTCTTAATCAACCCTGGGTGGTCAGGTTTCAGTAAAACTCCTAACAATTCCAATATGCTGGGTTTTAAGGCCCACAGTCCTATTATCGATCCGCTGGAGGTTGCAAGTTGCGACAAACAATTAAGAAAGAATAATATACTAAGTTCTGCATCTTCATTCAGTTCATCTTTTCCTTCTTCAAATAGACTATTAAAACAAAAGGGCGATATTTCGGGAACGATCTTTTTAACGCTGAGTTCCAAGTCACCTAAAACACATCTGTAAGCCTCTTGGAGTAGTGGGATATTTTTTAAATTAAGTAAAGCCTGATACAGACAAACCGTGTTATTTTGTATCAGTTGAGAATGTGAAGTACGCAGCTTTCTGACTTCCGCATTCGGTCCGATCAATTTGTGAATTAATTCTTGAGGTAGGTTGGCAGATAGCTCTCTAATTATAGTTGCTATCATGGACAACATTGAAATAACTGTAGAGTCGCTAAATTTACGAATTAAAGACAGTTCAGTGTCAATTAGGGAGTATAAACAATTATTTGAAGTGCCTGCTTTTGTTCCAAGAACTGCTGTTAGAATTGATATGCTCTCATTTGCAGCAATTATCAAATTGTCAGACACAGTTAACTCTAACACACCTGAAAGGGTATTTAATATACGATTTAAACAATCCGATACTGCCTTCACGGACACCAGTTCGTTATTGTTCGGATGAAAAGCATCTTCTAAACATTTCAGTACTGTATTGAATGCAAGTACAGATACAGTTAAATGTTCGATGCAGTTTATTTCTATTCCGTCATTGGGATCTCGTTCTTTCAATTGACTGGCATATGTACCTATATCTTCCACAAAATTCCAAATTAAGCTGACTGAAAAATCTAAATTCAACTGGAAGTGCTTGCCTATATGCTGCAACATATCAGATATGAATTCTATGGTCGACAAGTGTTGTGTGTGGTCTACGTGCCAGCCAAATAATAGATCGGCTGTATCTCGAAATTGCGAGTAAAAATGCTCCGGATATAATTCCACCAAATCAATTAAAATTTCTAAAATTGCCTTGAATATTTCAGAATTCTCTGTATTTTCAAGTGCCAAGACAAACTCTGTAATGAAATTTTCGGCGTAATTTTCTAAAACAGGCTTATTGCGGTCAAACTCCAGGGTTTCATGACACGCCTTCATAAAAAGAAAACGTATTTCGTCTGATTCTGTCTCCATTTTTGAAAACATCCAGTTCATATATCTACCAAAATCGTTTTCTTGGGCCATTATGTAACCCATCCTTCCCAGAGCCCTTGCTGCTTGTTGCTTGGCTAAAGAACCCGGCGCCACATATAAAATGTCTAACATTGAATCTCCTAATATATGAAATGCCTTACGAACATAAGTAGCATTATCAGGTATTAATAACACTTCCAATAATTTCTTTGAAATTACCAATGAGTTTTCTTGATCATTTTCAGTACTTAGACGTCGTAATAATTTAGATATTCGTGTATCCTCAGGCAAATTAAATTTTATCTCATTTTTCTTATCTGATTCGTAAAATTTCGAACGTTGTGCATCTATATCTGCACTACGGTTTAAAGAACTATAATATTTGCGAGAGCCGGTAAATATGCCACCAGTAGCGCTCTCAGAATACTCACGATCGCGTCTGGAAGACAGGCCTCCCCTGCTTTTATATCCTCTGCGTTCTATCGGTGCCCCCCTCGACGGTTTAAAGTCTGTATGACGAACTTTGGGGTTCTTGTATCGTCCGTCCCTCGAACTAAAAATTATAGGACGACGACCAGAATCGCCGGACGCATCCTCGGCTAAGTTTTCGTTTTCATTACCGTCTACTCCTTGCTGATTCGAATAATCTTGAATATCCTTTAAGCTCCTTGAAGCTTTTAATTTGTACGACACAGTGTTCGATAACATCACTTAGATGACATACCGGCAGTTTTTGGTAGCTAGCACAGGAGAAATATCTGACAATTTAATTTTAACAACAACTTTTTATGCTTTTATTAACAAAAGCCACAAATAAATTATGAATTACAACACAAATGTCAAATTTTAAGTTTACCATTTTTGCGAAATTTGATGTATCACTATGATCATCTATGATAGGTAAATCATAGATTACTATAGAACAAGCAGAATTTAAGGTGCGTTCAGGTAAAGTAGTAAACAAATGAAAACGAAATCAACGCAAGTTGCCAGATCATGAACAAAATGAATGAATTACCTAACAAATTGCAGACAGATTGTGTTATTGAGGTAAAAGGTTATTAAATTAAAAAAAAAAGGAAGAAAACCACGTACGTTCTTTCAACAAATTAGAATATGTGTATAAAATACATTAATATAATAAATGCTTATCAAAATAAAAACAAAAATGCCACCGCATATATGTTAGACCTTCTTTATGTCTTGTGCCCCCAAATTTTTAAAACATATTCTTGAACTTATTCTTATCTTCCTCGTCTTTCTTTTTTACTACCTCATTTAAATTATTTAATTCCTTTTTTACGGCTTGTGTTAGTGAACTGTCCAATTTCATGACCTTAGCAAAGTCATTTTTTGCCTGTTCTACATTCCAAATTGCTGCATGAGCCTTAGCTCTCCTGTATAATGCCTTTACATTATCTGCACAATAATAAATTTAAGTAACCAATCATTAGTTACTTTTTAAGAATATTACAATACCTGGTTCTGAATCAAGAACAGTTGAACAATGTTCAATAACAGCATAATAATCTTTTTCAAAGAGTTTACACTGTGAAAAATTTAAGAGCAAAGGAATCTTTTGTTTATTAAGCTTATTCCATTCTGTATCTCTGGGCTTTTCCCTTAAAGAAAAAAAGTCAGATTTTTCAATTACTATTTTCTTCTATTAAAAGCTATACCGAATCATAAACTGTTCTAATAAGCCTATTGCCTGAGCATAACAGTCTGATGCTTCTTTATAATTTTTATCTTTAAATTTAAGATTTCCTTTCTCTTTCAAGTTAATAATTTGTTCACGTTTCTCCTGATCATTCATCTGCCAAGTTTCCTTCTCATATTCTTCAGGCTCTTCAACTTTCAACAAATCTAAAAGGCGGTTGCCGTATGTTTTCAACATTTCAACAATAACTCATATTACCAATAACGAATTCCAAGTCTTGTGGATTTTTAAGCAATTGATTTAAATCATCATAACCAATTCCTTCCTGTTGAACAGTCATTGCGCAACAGTGGCCTTTTCTCTGTTCAACAGGAATGTACGAATCTCTTAGTGTTTTAGACACTAACGGATATTGGAGAACCAACTGTAATAAAAGTCAGAAGCAATGAACATGTAAAAGAAATGCCTTCATAACCATTACTTGTTTATTGACAGTAAACACAGCCACTTCGTTCAACTGCATCTTCCTTATGATTGCCTCCCAAACTTCCAACTTAAACTTTTTGCCCAAAACTAATTCCATGGGTTTCCCAATTCCCATTTTTTTGGAGTCGTCGATAACAGTTTTATCTTCATTGCATAAACGTGTTTGAAAATGAAAAGTAACCTTCATACCATTTTTAAATGTAACAGGTTTACTGCCTCCGTAAAGAATTTTTTTGCTTATCAGCGGTTCGTTATTCATTGCAGTTATATTTTTAGAAATAAACGATTTTTATGTACCAAATAATAATATAGCGTATTTAGTTTTTTAATGAATTTTTGACGTTTATTAGATAGGTTATATCAACTATACTTCCCATAGAAATAAAACTTCTTCTTCTTTTAACCGTAGAACATAAACTGTAGATAGCAAAAGGCCAACCACATGCATATCTATGTCCAACCATATGCACATCTATGGCCAACCACATGCATATCTGTGGCCATACAATATACACATCTATAGTCAACCACATGCATATCTATGGCCAATCCATAGATCCACTCTATATCTTTTTTGTTTATGAGTCAATCAACCAAATATAACCTTCAAAGTTTGAATGCAGTTGTTTAGAAAACAAATTGCCATAACGAAATATAAAATAAAAAAGGAGCAAATGTTCATTTAGAAAAATAATAAAATACCGAAATTAATCTATGTGTCCATTAGATTCATTCATAATAAAGGAAAATTATTTTAAAAATGAGTGAAGTGGTAACCAATATTTTGAACGATATACTTCGTGTGGACAACATAGAAGAAGCTTTTAGCTGTTTCCTTGTTCATCGTCAACTATCTGAGAAAGACAAGGTCTCTTCGTGGTACCTAGAATTGGCCAATGCTCTGCGGGGAATATCTCCAGAACAAGCAGAAAGTGCTGTTAGATTGTACCTTTCCATAACACACAATGTCATTAACACTCATTTACAATTATTAATGCAATTATTGGAGAAACTTGTACTGGAAAACATTCTGCCTGCGCGATTAGTGTGTGAAGTTTTGATTACAAATGATAAACTTACAAGTCAGAATCGCGATTTCTGGATTGAGTCGTTTAAAGTTCTTCGGAATGTTATTGATGGTGTCGAGTATAAAGGTGTCCGAGAAATATTGAAGGTAAGTTTAAAAGTTTTTCGCTACATTTAAGATTACCTTTTCGGTTTTTCATATTAGGGCTGTTGTGAGAAGGCCAAGATCCTCCCACGTCATTTACATCCAGGCCTTCTTCCTCAAATGCAAACATTAATTCGCCTGGTGGAACATATAATGGACAGAAATGCCTGCCTTTTGCCCAGTTACCTTTTAGTAAATGAACTGCAGAAGGCCTATCCAGACAATTATCCTCACTGGTGTCTCTCCTCTCTCTTTTCTGATTATGTTGAAAGTTTCAGAGATTGTGCTCAGATGGTGTCAATTATAGGTCATACTGAAATGAGACCAGTAGTGGAACATAGCGGTTGCCCTGAGCATTTAGTAAATCCTTGGAAACTAGATCCCACTACACTAAGATTTACATTAAAGGGAATTCTCCCATACGCTCCAGAACTGCTGGAGAAACAAACAGGCCTGCTCAGATACGTTGTAGAGCAACCATACAGTAGAGATATGGTCTGTGGAATGTTGGGACTCCAGAAACAACACAAGCAACATTGCACTGCTTTAGAAGAACAATTGGTGGAACTCATCGTCTTAGCAATGGAACGAAGCGAAGTCGAAGGTGACGAGGAAGCAACGAAAGGACTATGGTTACATTTATCATCTCAATTAATTTATTTTATCTTGTTTCAAATTTCAAGTTTCTCTAATATCATTCTAGCGTTACATTCGAAACTTCAAGGACGGGACCTACGGCGCGGTAGAGATCAATTAATGTGGGTCCTGTTACAATTTATTTCTGGATCTATACAGAAAAATCCTCTGTCCACTTTTCTACCTGCTTTAAAACTGTATGAACTTCTGTTTCCTGAACATGAACCCCCTTTACCAGTTCCAGACTATACCCAACCTCATTGCACCAGACAAATGGCAATGACATGCATCTGGATTCATTTTGTTAAAAAGGCGCAACAAGAACAAAACATTACAAGTACAGGTTAGTAAGACTAATGGAGAAAAAGAAATACTTTTTCAATCGAAATCCTAAAATGTTAACGTGTTTTATTAGCCTGGACAATTCCAAACAAGTTACGTTTACATCACGAGTTCCTTCAACATCTCGTACACCCCAATAATGCGACCCCCTTATCGATGGTCAACGATTATAGGATAGCGCTACTGTGTAACGCATATTCCACTAATCAGGATTATTTTAGTAAACCTATGGCTGCTTTGATTGACACAATTGAGGTAAACGAATGGAAAACAAACTTATTTTAAGTTTAATTTTAAAAAATGTATAAAAACGAAATAGGGCAGCCCTAAAAGTTCCACCCCACCAACTGTACCCCTCAGTATGGCATTCCTAGACTCTTTAACGGTTCATTCAAAAATGAGTCTTATTCACAGCATCGTTTCACATGTAATAAAATCGGCACAGACCAAATCAGGTACATACTCCATTTATTTACCAAAGTAATAAGGAACACCACTATAAGAAGTACTTGTATTTTAGGATTGCCTCTGGCTCCGGCTCTCGTTGAAACTTACGCCAGGCTACTGGTCTATACCGAAATCGAATCTTTAGGTATCAAAGGTTTTATAAGTCAACTTCTTCCAACAGTGTACAAGTCTCACGCGTGGGCTATTCTCTATACTCTTTTGGAAATGTTTAGCTATCGTATGCATCACATCCATCCCCATTATAGGGTTCAATTACTCAGTCATTTACATTCGCTTGCGGCTGTTCCTCAAGCAAATCAAACACAGTTACATCTTTGCGTTGAATCGACTGCTTTAAGATTAATTACGGGTAAATATGTGATTGAACATTAATTTACTAACAACTTTATAACGGAATATTACACGTAGGTTTAGGCAGTGGAGAAGTGCAACCGGAACTGTCTCGTTTCCTTCAGGAACCGAAAACGTTGGTCTCTGCTGAATCTGAAGAATTGAATAGAGCTTTGGTGTTGACTCTTGCGAGGGCCGCTCACGTTACTGGAGCGGATGGTAGTTGGTGTCACGAATTGCTCGGTACAATAGCACAAAGTACTCCGCATGCTTGGGCGCCCCACACACTCGAATGCTTTCCCAAAGCCTTGGCGGACTTCTTTACACAACACGTGGTTCCAAGAGAAAATAAACAACAACTTAAAAAGGCCGTGGAGGAGGAGTATCGCAAGTGGGCCTCCATGAACAACGAAAACGATATCATGGCCCATTTCGGAGTTGCTGGAGCGCCCCCATTATTCCTATGTCTTCTCTGGAAAATGCTCCTCGAAACTGATCATATAAGTCCTATTGCTTATAAGTATTGATTTGTTTTAATTGTATTAGTGCTATTATTTATTACATTTGTTTTTTGTAGAATTTTAGAGAGAATTGGGGCCAGAGCTTTATCAGCTCACTTACGCAAATTCTGCGACTGCTTAGTCTTTGAATTCAGTAATTCGCCGGGGGGTCAGCATGTAAACAAATGTGTTGATACGATAAATGACATAATATGGAAATATAATATTGTTTCAATAGATCGTCTTGTTTTGTGTCTCGCCCTGAGGACTCAAGAGGGCAGCGAAGCTCAAGTTTGCTCCTTTATAATCCAGTTGGTATTATTGAAGGCCACACAATTCCGGAATAGGTAAAAACTTAAAAGCAAAATCTGTAACAAAATCGTTACAAATGTACTTATTGTTCAGAGTCCAGGAATTTGTGAAAGATAATTCTCCGGATCACTGGAATCAAACGAATTGGCATGAAAAGCATTTGGAATTTCATTTAAAATATCCAGAAAAATTTTCCCCTGAAGAAGGACAAGGCAGCGGTTATCACCCTTATTTCGGAAATGTTTGCTTGAGATTTCTGCCTGTATTTGATATAGTTCTTCACAGATTTTTGGAAATTCCTCAGGTAACTAAAAGTTTAGAAACCCTCCTGGAACATCTAGGTTGTCTCTACAAATTCCATGACAGGCCGGTTACATATTTGTACAATACCCTGCATTACTACGAGAGTCGTTTGCGGGATAGGCCCCCGTTGAAGCGCCGTCTGGTCGCTGCAGTCTTGGGAAATCTTAAAAGTGCTCTTTCCGAACCGTATCAGATGTATTTAACTCGTTCGCCGGAAGAAGTGTGGCTTCCAGAGCTTGATTATTACGTGCAATTAGTTAAACGAGTAGTCGAAACAATAATGGAAACCGGTTCAGGGAATACTCTCACAGACTGGCGCTTTAACGAATTCCCAAACGCAGCAGCATATGCACTTTATACTACTTGCGTTGAACTGATGGCCTTATCAGCTGGTCCTACAATGGTTGCCACCTCTTTGCTTGACGTGGTTTTGAGGGGTTCTATGGTTATACCTCCCAACGACATACACAAGTGGATTAATGCAATAGGTATTGTAACAAAAGGAAACTTGTATTTAAAACCGAATGAGGAATTTGATCCCTTCATTTTAGGATTGATTTTGGCAGCACTCCCGGTTAGTTATTGGAGTGTTTTGTTGGATAAATTGCTCGAAATTTTAGGCGAAATTGAAAAATGGCCCTTTCAATGTTCTCCTTTTAAACTATTCAACTTTGAAGAGACACACATGGGCTTGTTACACAACCGATTTAGTTACATGTTAGCTTTGGCCCATTCAGTGTGGCATCATGCTGGACCTGGCCAAATGGTAGATATCAGTATCAGTACATATTTTACTAAATAGTAATAATTAATTTTTTAGGCAAGCGTTCCTCGTTGGGTTCGTGAACGACTTCCCGGTGTCGTTCGTACAGAAGCTCAGTTCATTTTTGTTTGTCACTTGGTGGGGCCTTTCTTGCAGCGTTTTAATACGGCAACTGGCGAACTTACAGGAGGTCTTTATGAACTATTGGCCCAAGTGGACATGTGTCAAACCAATATGGAATATATGGATTCCATATGCGATCTTCTGTATCACATAAAGTATATGTTTGTTGGAGATAGCATGAAGAAAGATTTGGATCCGGTAGTGCGACGATTAAGACCGGCATTGCAAATGCGTTTAAGGTTTATTGCCCATATAAATAAATAACAAGTTATTGATTCCTAAATGGGAATGATAAATAATAATAAACTCACAATTTCGTTTTTTATGAAACAAGCCCAACGTTCGATCGTGTAATACCATGTGTTTATTATAAATACTTTGTTTATTGTATTAAAATTAAGATAAAAATAAACATTTTTTTATTGTAAACGATGTTTTTTTGATCGTTTTTTATGGACCACGAATTAAATGTTGATTAATAATAATTAGATTGGTAGCCCTATTTATTTAGTAAATTTCCGTTAGGTGTTATATAGACACGTTTTAATTGCGAAAGTGCGGTTATGGAGACACGTCAACGTTAACAACAGAATCAAATATAACCTAACTTTTTTCTTACTGTTTCCAGGTTGTAATATGTGCAAACAATCTATTTTCTGAATATATTAATATCAAAATGAGTTAAACAAGAATAAATGTGTATTTTGAATTTGTTAATAATTGTATTAGTGTAACTCTTTAAAAAAAAAATGGTGATGGAATCAAAAACGACGAGTAAGACTAGCATTTTAAAAGCACTTCTTTTGAGAGCTTGGCGTGAACGTTGGAGTGATGTTCAGTGGGGTATCTACATTAAAACTGTATTACCAAGGGGTGTTAGTGGCGACGTGTACAACTTAGCCGACTGTATTCTACAACAGGCTCTTGTTGGTGCAGGGGCAAATCAACTAGTATTAAGTTATTTAAAACATTCCTTGAGTGCACAGTTAGTTTCGCATGCGGCGGTTTTACAAAGATTGAGCAAATATTCACAATATCATAAGGTGCACTGTGTCTACAGCCTGCTGGAGTTTTTAGAGGGCATGTTACCAGCCATAACTTGTTATGGAAAACCGGAAGAGACTGTTTTAGCCACTGCTTTGCTATCTACAGCCTTGTGGTTATTACAAGTTATAATACATTGTCATTGTAAAATTCAAATATTGGAGAAGGCCACTTTGCTGCTTCAGAATTTACTCTCATCTGATTTTTGTGTGGCAATGATGTGCTTGGCAAGGTATAGTGATACAGGTTAGCATAGTAGTAATAAAATCATCATCTTATTTGTCAAGTAATTAACATCCATTTATTTGCAGAATTGTTCTCTGAAATTACTAAAAAATGCATTGAAATTGAGAATTCTCCAAATGACAAAGAAATAGCCATTAAATCGGTTTGTGTCGTGCATGGTTTGGATGTTAATTCATTAAAAATAGTTGTCCCTACTGAAGAAACACCGAGTAGCTTAGTTCAGTCGTGGCTATTGGTGGAATTAGTACAGCATCCTGACAGCTCCACCTCATCTTTAGTACGACAGTTACATTTACTGCAACATCTGAAGAACTTATCTAATGCAAAACTTTATTTTGAATTAATAAGAGCAAGCCTCCTGTGTCTACAAGATCTCAGTCAGACACCTTATGAAACCCAATGGGGTGCTTTTGCATTCTTAAAGGTGCCACATATATTGGCCACATTAAACACTAAATCCGAGAGTGCAGAAACTGTTGAAAAGGCTGTAGAATTACTCTTACAAAATTCTCCATTACTGGATGCGATGGATACAAGAAGCTCATGTTCAAGCTTAGACTGTTTGTTGGGAGAGTTAGTTAAATTGAGACTCTTAACTGATGTTCAGGTTCAGTGTCTATCTGCGCGACGAGTAACTCCGCCCCAATTAAAAACCGATGAGGCTCCAGCTACCGCGGGAATTTCCAAAGTTGTAATTCGTGCCGAACCTACATTTACTGGTATTTTAAAAACAATGACAGCTGATTATCATAAAATTCAGGTACGGTTCAATTTTTAAAAAATAGTTCTATGTATGTGATTGTTTCGTTCCTTTTTAATTTTAGGAAGCTCTACTGGGAATGCTCTACCAAGTGCTCACAGGTAAAAGTTTAGAGTTGATCCTTGCAGTCGCGACCGTCCAAGGTCACTTACGGACATTTGCAGCACGTTTAAATCGATTCAACGAGTGCTCAAAAATTGGAGCCGATAAATCTCGCGCTCAGCTATTCGACATAAGTTTCTTGATACTCGTTGCCATTGTGCAACAGTACGGAGTAGAGACAGCCTTTGAAGCAGGCAACGACGACTCTTTTGTCGAGCAATGGGTTCGGGAATGCATGGTGGAACCCAACAGACCGAAGGCTTCCGATCAACTTCTTAAACTGTGCGATGCCACCACTGTAGATCTCCTTTTGCAGCAGTTTAACGCTGGTGAATCGGACTTTAAAGGAAACTCCGTTAAATGGCATGATATAGTTTTTAACATTCCAGGGGTGAGTAGTTTTCTTACACATTGTGCATTCAATAAAGATGTTGGATTACATTTCCAAAAAAAGGTTATGCGAGAAGTCCTTGTGGCCTGGGAACAAGGAGCTTTGTTGCCAGCAGACGTTAAAAGAATCTTGGATGCAGTCAGAGGCCGTATGTGTTGTCTACCGGTGGCAGCGGCTGCTTGGCTATGTGCTTATATGAAAACAGCACCCCAAGACACTCTTTTGAAACCTGTTAATATGGTACAACAACTGTTGGCTCCCCCTCCACTTCCTGAAGAAGATAATCATCGAGAAAGGCAATATACGTTAAAAATTTAGTCCCAACAGCCCTTTTTTAATTCATGTTTCATAAAAAAATAGGTGGTTACTTTCCTGTGAAATAATTCGTCGGATGCAGAGGGACATCCAGCTCCCGCTACAATCCAAAATTTCTGGGAACATCTCTTTTCGACAGCCTGCCGCAGAACAGTTTCATAATCTCTGGATGAAAGCGGTCAAGCGGGGTTGGTTAGACCATAGTTCTGCCAAGACCGTTCAGGGACTTCTTGAAACCGCTGGCCCTAGGTGGCTTGTTTATTCTGTCGTTCACGAACTCACTCAACTTCGATACAGGTACGAAGTTTCCGATGGTGATTTTTTATTGTAATTCGATTTTCCCCTTGTTAGAAACCAACTGAGTCGAGGGGTGGACATAGCTCTTGCGCTGTTCCACTTCGACATATACAAGTGCTGCCTCGAACTTTTATGTTACGTATTACCGCAGCATCTTATCAACAGTAAACAAGCGGACGAAATAGTCGACCCCCAGTTGTCAGCCGTCGCCAAACTCACGAGCTATTGCCTTTATGCCACGTGCGAATTGATTACCGCAAAGAATGACAGGGTGAGTTTGCAAATTATGCTTTTCTTGTGTCGTTCACTAAATTTATTTCTATTCGTAGGATATCGAATCAGGACCGCCCTCGCAGAAGATCTCGCGTTTATCAGAAACATGCTACGATGCAAAATCGAATCCTTCGATAGACGTCCTGTTACCTTTCTTACGCCAGATGCTTATTGCCCTCGAAACGACTCTCCAAGAGGGTCATGTTACCCAACAAATATATTTTGCGCTTCATCTATTAAAGTATTTAGTTGAAACGTACTCACCCATCACCACAATAATCCTGAGCGCAGTTCCTCCGTCTCTGGTGTCCGGTCTGTTGAAAATTTTACCCGAACATTTCGGGTCTGCTTTTCTTTTACATCTGTACGACATTCACACGACATCGGGGCGAAGTAACATGGCGAAAGACTTGTGTTTGTTGCGGAACTATCAATTGAAGAATCTTGGTGGTAGCGGTAGATAAAACAACAAACTCTTGTATATATAGTACACTTTTGGAATTTCATTTTCTTGTTTCTATTTTTTCGTAACTATCTATCGCCGGTTTCCTTTAAAGAAACAAATAAATTTCGAATAAATAAAGCAACAGTAATAGGGTGTTTGATTGGAAACTAAACCGAACTATTAGATGTTCTAAAGTCAAAATAAACATGTACGAGGGTTTTTAAGGGTATACCATAAAGCTGAAAAAATCGATTTAAATTGAAGTATATTGCGTAAAATATTTATATACAAAAAATATACAAAGAAAACTATTGACAAAATATACAAAAAAATTACTTAAATGGAAAAAGAAACACTGACATTCTTTATTATTATTTATCACTTATGCTGAAGAGCACTGATGCATTTGTATTTGTCTCGATAAATAACTAACGTTTACACATAAAAAGTATGCAACACAAGTTATAATACGATATGGCATTCTTTTTTTTTTTGTTTGTTTTACAACTTCCGGTGACAAAATAGTTTCTATTTTATTGATTAGTTTTTTCGCTCTAATTTTACCTTAATTAAATAACAACAATTTTGATAACACTGACGTGAATATAACTTGTTCTACTTTTCCATATTATTGCAACAATTCTGATTTAAAATAACTTGCAAACGATGATTTTTTTAGCTTATTTGTTTTATTAGGCTTGTTATTATTAAACCTTTAATTTCGATGCAAATCGTACATAATTGACTTCAATTGAAGTATATTGTTGGTAATTATTTGGTAGCGAAACTTATTTACGCATCTACAGTAGGTTACAAAAATAACAATTCATCTTAATATATGCACTAAACAACTGATTATTGTTTATTGACTTATATTTATACTGTTAACTAAATATTATACAAACGATGTCGTTATTTTCGAAACATACTGTACACTAAATAAACAATTATTACCACTTATACTTTCCAGGCTATAATCAGGAGGCAAGTGATAATTAAAAACTAGACTCTTTAATTCCCGAGAGTTAAAATTTATCTTGTTTTAGTAATAGTTTCTGTTGTAGTGTACCGGGTGTATCATTATTAGTTACCAGTAGTTGTATGAGAAGCGCAAACAAAACAAGTGTTTTTTTTTTATAAAAATAATAATGAGAAAAACAGATAACTTTTGTGAGCGAGATATATCCCTCTAAAATAATATCTATAAAATGAGAGACGTTGGAACAGACAAGGGGGTTTAATAGTGACACAGCATAAGCTAGCGGAGTGGAGGCGGTCAAGGGGAAGGCGATGATATATTAGCACGTGTACAACCGTATGGACTTCACGCACCACCCATCCTCCCCAAGAGGCCTCACTTCCCTCGTCTATACTAACACTACGCCCCCATGTCCTTGCGTTGGAGACGACTAAAATAATGAAGAGATTGAGCAAAATTTAATACTACAAATGCTACTTGTTATTCCTATGGTTTCGGTAGGGATGAGGTGGAGGAAAATATATTCGTAAGGGGGCTGGTCGTTAATTGGTTAATTGGATTTTTAATCGCTTTCAGACTGTTTCTATGTATTTATGGATGGAATGGTCGGAATGTACGGATTAAAAAAGAAAAAATGCTTCTACGATGCCTATTATTTCTTGAAACCTTTAGAAACAAGTTTATTCTAAACAATTACGAGTTCTATTATTACCAGATATGTTTTAAACGTGCGATGAATGATATGGGATGGTCATATTTAATTGGTAGAATTTTTATTGGGTGGCTTTTTTCTTTTCTTTTATTTATTTCGCAATAAATCTACATATTACAATTTTAGAGGCATATTTCCGGTTGGTGGGTGGAAATGGATGATGATAATACGTAAGGCATGAATATTAACGAAACCTTTTCCTTCTTTCCTATCTTAGCAACACGTTTCGGAAAGAGAAAAAGGATTTCAAATAATACCCATCAATCTGGATATTTATTACCTACTGTTTTATGTACTCGATAAGAAAAAAGACAAAGTTTTCGGTCAAGAAGACCTACCACATTATTAAACAACCTACAACGAGGTCAAATTTATCATTTAATTATTAGTTTATTAATTATTTAGTTTCCGTTTTACTATTCTCTTGTTCTTTACTTTAAAAACGACTGGATTGTCCTAACGAACTAACGAAACTATCGTCCGTCAGATGATTCGCTTTTTTATTTTTAATTGTTATCTACTATTTTAATCGAAGCTTGTATAAAAACTTATTGATTCACTTCCGAGGTGATAATAATAATAATAATATTATTTATAAGTACGATAGGTACGTAAGTACAACAATTTTGCGAAGAAACCAACATTTCCTTATTAAAATCGTTATCGATTTATACACGGTTTAATTGACACAATAATGATCATAAATCGATTAGATACTTCTTTCCTATGTTTGGTAAATATATGTATGTATATACTTATATGTGTATATAATGTATAGAGTTTAAAAACGTACACAAATCACAATAATTGCATCAACAATTTAATAAGAATAATAAAAAGGATGATTATGACGATGACGATGATGATGAGAATAGCGGTAATAAAAATATTTGACAAATAAATTTCGAATAAATAAAGCAACAGTAATAGGGTGTTTGATTGGAAACTAAACCAAACTATTAGATGTTCTAAAGTCAAAATAAACATGTACGAGGGTTTTTAAGGGTATACCATAAAGCTGAAAAAATCGATTTAAATTGAAGTATATTGCGTAAAATATTTATATACAAAAAATATACAAAGAAAACTATTGACAAAATATACAAAAAAATTACTTAAATGGAAAAAGAAACACTGACATTCTTTATTATTATTTATCACTTATGCTGAAGAGCACTGATGCATTTGTATTTGTCTCGAAAAATAACTAACGTTTACACATAAAAAGTATGCAACACAAGTTATAATACGATATGGCATTCTTTTTTTTTTTGTTTGTTTTACAACTTCCGGTGACAAAATAGTTTCTATTTTATTGATTAGTTTTTTCGCTCTAATTTTACCTTAATTAAATAACAACAATTTTGATAACACTGACGTGAATATAACTTGTTCTACTTTTCCATATTATTGCAACAATTCTGATTTAAAATAACTTGCAAACGATGATTTTTTTAGCTTATTTGTTTTATTAGGCTTGTTATTATTAAACCTTTAATTTCGATGCAAATCGTACATAATTGACTTCAATTGAAGTATATTGTTGGTAATTATTTGGTAGCGAAACTTATTTACGCATCTACAGTAGGTTACAAAAATAACAATTCATCTTAATATATGCACTAAACAACTGATTATTGTTTATTGACTTATATTTATACTGTTAACTAAATATTATACAAACGATGTCGTTATTTTCGAAACATACTGTACACTAAATAAACAATTATTACCACTTATACTTTCCAGGCTATAATCAGGAGGCAAGTGATAATTAAAAACTAGACTCTTTAATTCCCGAGAGTTAAAATTTATCTTGTTTTAGTAATAGTTTCTGTTGTAGTGTACCGGGTGTATCATTATTAGTTACCAGTAGTTGTATGAGAAGCGCAAACAAAACAAGTGTTTTTTTTTTATAAAAATAATAATGAGAAAAACAGATAACTTTTGTGAGCGAGATATATCCCTCTAAAATAATATCTATAAAATGAGAGACGTTGGAACAGACAAGGGGGTTTAATAGTGACACAGCATAAGCTAGCGGAGTGGAGGCGGTCAAGGGGAAGGCGATGATATATTAGCACGTGTACAACCGTATGGACTTCACGCACCACCCATCCTCCCCAAGAGGCCTCACTTCCCTCGTCTATACTAACACTACGCCCCCATGTCCTTGCGTTGGAGACGACTAAAATAATGAAGAGATTGAGCAAAATTTAATACTACAAATGCTACTTGTTATTCCTATGGTTTCGGTAGGGATGAGGTGGAGGAAAATATATTCGTAAGGGGGCTGGTCGTTAATTGGTTAATTGGATTTTTAATCGCTTTCAGACTGTTTCTATGTATTTATGGATGGAATGGTCGGAATGTACGGATTAAAAAAGAAAAAATGCTTCTACGATGCCTATTATTTCTTGAAACCTTTAGAAACAAGTTTATTCTAAACAATTACGAGTTCTATTATTACCAGATATGTTTTAAACGTGCGATGAATGATATGGGATGGTCATATTTAATTGGTAGAATTTTTATTGGGTGGCTTTTTTCTTTTCTTTTATTTATTTCGCAATAAATCTACATATTACAATTTTAGAGGCATATTTCCGGTTGGTGGGTGGAAATGGATGATGATAATACGTAAGGCATGAATATTAACGAAACCTTTTCCTTCTTTCCTATCTTAGCAACACGTTTCGGAAAGAGAAAAAGGATTTCAAATAATACCCATCAATCTGGATATTTATTACCTACTGTTTTATGTACTCGATAAGAAAAAAGACAAAGTTTTCGGTCAAGAAGACCTACCACATTATTAAACAACCTACAACGAGGTCAAATTTATCATTTAATTATTAGTTTATTAATTATTTAGTTTCCGTTTTACTATTCTCTTGTTCTTTACTTTAAAAACGACTGGATTGTCCTAACGAACTAACGAAACTATCGTCCGTCAGATGATTCGCTTTTTTATTTTTAATTGTTATCTACTATTTTAATCGAAGCTTGTATAAAAACTTATTGATTCACTTCCGAGGTGATAATAATAATAATAATATTATTTATAAGTACGATAGGTACGTAAGTACAACAATTTTGCGAAGAAACCAACATTTCCTTATTAAAATCGTTATCGATTTATACACGGTTTAATTGACACAATAATGATCATAAATCGATTAGATACTTCTTTCCTATGTTTGGTAAATATATGTATGTATATACTTATATGTGTATATAATGTATAGAGTTTAAAAACGTACACAAATCACAATAATTGCATCAACAATTTAATAAGAATAATAAAAAGGATGATTATGACGATGACGATGATGATGAGAATAGCGGTAATAAAAATATTTGTTCTCGTAGCTCATCAAGTTTAATAATTATTTGGAATTCCTTTTCCATCACTAACCTTCTAATCGTTTGTGTTGGGTGAAAGTTACGCGTGTGTTTATTAAGTAATCGTAGCCGAACATGGGCAGCCTATTTTTTTTTGTATCATCATCTTACTTATTTACTTCAACTGACAAAACGGTATCTTTAATATCTTCTTTGTATATGTATATAGTTAATTGATATGTACATTAAGTATTAACCATGATTTAGATGGACGCGTGCCATTAACGTCATCTGAATGGTAGTCGCAACAAAAGCTTTTTCATCTTCTGACAATAAGTTAAGATATTTACATCGTCCGGGCTATGTAGCCGTGGTCCAGCAGGATAAAGGTTGGATACATTATGTATCCTATTGGACAACGCTACACAGCCAGGACAATGTAAACCTAGTAACTCAAACAGTATCGGGCGTGAAAGCCTATATTGTTACCAAAGGTCTTTCACTTAATTTCTCTTTGCTTCTAATTGACTAACCATTTTGTGGCAATACGATTACTTCGTAATGGAATAATAAAAATTAAAATTGCACACAAAAATAATATTTAGACAATGAAAAGGGATTATTGACGTGTGTGGAGGGGGGGAGATAAAGTATCACAGGTTATAAACGAAGTGTGATTAATTTTAACTAAACAAACTGAGTAGGGGTATAAACTTAATCAAGTGATTGAAATTTATCTAACAAGTTGGGATACCTATCTAATAGAAGTAAATCTCATCCGTATGAGTATAAAAAGAGCAGTTCGATGGAGGATAAGCTACTACAGGAATGTGGACACGGTTTAAGTTACAATATGGGCGGCGCCTGGCCACCTACAGCCTGTTTGTAGTTGAAATAATAATTGAGCAGATCTCCCTTCTCCTCGATTTCTATACACCCATGAATGGTATAATATGTTTATAGGTCAGAATAACTTTGCACACAAAAGAAATAATTACGTTAAATATTCACAATATCACATATACATTATTTTGCCAGACTGCGATTATCTGTAGGCCGGTAAACGAGACGCCGTGTCTCTAAATTAGCTTCATCCGAAGTCAGTAGCCGTTCGTGGATAACTGTGTAATACACATTACGCGTAGAACGAAGGAGATGTGGTAAATAGGATACGAGACTCACCTGGGACCTAGAGGATATCAGACGGTAGCAGGAAGAACTTAATTTCGTTTGTTCATTATCCAAACAACGTTCTACTGACAAATGTTTCGTTCCTACAGACGGGCAAACTCTTCCATTATTATTTAATTTGAAAAAATTGTCCTAACAGGGGGATTATTATCCTTTACTATGGCCTCGTCACCTACCTCTGGGCGACTTCGGAGGAGGCCATTCTCTACGTTACTACTTCTTCTGCTTTCTAACTACTATTCCTGCATAAAAAATCGAAACGTTACTATAAAAATTCGTCGTTCGAAACTTCAATTTAAATAATTACAAACGTCAGTCTTTTCGTGTTCGTCGTTTCGACGAGGGCCGCTTCTCACACGTGCGTCGCTAACGCCCCCCTCTTCGTCGTCGTTATGTACTGGTGATTGGTGGGCGAGTTCGGCAGTCGTGTCAGCTGGGGGGTAGCCGCCGTGACCGCAACACCGTTCGCTGCTGCACTGCCCGCACAAATGTTCATCGCGGCATTACTACAGTTCACTAAGGTACGGGAGGTGGAGGATGTGTCCCTTGAATAGGGCGGGGGCGCCGGTGTGGCCACCGGATTCGCGGTATTTGGCGTGGGCAAGCCGACGCTAGAACTCCTCAAATAGGGGTTTCCGTAGGCCGCACTGTAACGGGGATCTATGGAGCCCCCCATTGTCGTGTGTCCGTTAGGAATGCTGCTACTGTTAAGGTCGTTTAGTGTTATGGTGGACGAGATTGTGTAATGAGGGGCTTGCATGGCGTTTAATTGGAGCGCTCTGGACTGTAAGCTCTCTGATGATTCCATGGGAGGAGGTTGAGGCATTGGAGGGTTGTAATCTCGAGCGTAATCGACATACGGTACGTAACCGTTATTGTTTTGCCCGTCCTACGGTACAAAATTTTATTAATAAATATTAAATGTTTGTGGTAAACGAATGACTTACTTTTGAGGCAAAATTGGCATCCGTATAATCCGCCGAGTACCTGTAAATGTCCTGGTTCGAAATAGCCACCGGTCCTGCCAATGGAACCCCTATTCTTGTTATAACCGATTCGCTGCCCGTTTCTGATTCGATTCCCGGCACATAATCGTCACAATGGACGTTACTGACCGAAGATCCCGTCCTCAGATCTATTTTAAGATCGGAAATGTTGGAACTTCTATCCGACTCTTTGCACTGCTTCTCCATTGTGTTATTTTCTCCTACAAATTAATTTATTATTATTACTGCATTTTTTATTCTAATGGCTAAAACTCACCATCAGGCTGAGATTTCTTGTTTCCCTGTCTTTGGCAAAGGAAGACGATCATGACGACAATGACGAGAACTATGATGGCCCCGACGACGCCCACAATCACGATAAGTATTGGGAAGTTTTCTGAAACGGTAACTAGATATGTAACATTAATAGACATAAAGAAAACTAATCCGAAATTGTTATCAACACATACTTTGCGGTATCAAATTGATTTCGACCACGTCCGTTCCGTAAGCATTCGACACCGTGCAATTGTAGTTACCGAAGTGTCTGCCCTGCGACTCCCTGATGATCAGGGTGGACTTGATGCCCTCCGGGATGGGGTCCTCGAGGATGGAGAAGTCCTGATCGTGTACGTCCACTTCTTTCCCGTTAAACGTCCAAATGACGTGATCTGCCGCAGGGACAGAATAAGCGGTACACTCAACACGTACATTATCGCCTTCTATACCAAACTGGGTCCTACGACTTATGATATTCGGAGGACCTGAAAAAAAAATAAATTGGAATCGATTTGAAATTTAAACTGATTGATAAATACTCACCCTTGAGGTAGATGGCGGCACTTGCTTCGACATCGGGAAATCCTGGGATGTGCGCCTTGCAAAGATATCGTCCTGCAGTTTTTCTCTCTACTTTTACTGTTAAGTTGGGGTTGTTGCTGACCACCTCGTTCGTGTCTTCCTTTATCCACGTTATTTCCGGCAGAGGATTACCGTCCACATCACACGTAATAGTCTTTGTACTTCCTAAATCGGCCTGCACTGACTTTGGTTTATTTCGAAAGTATGGAGCATCTACACAGAAAGAAAATAAAAGATATTCGAAGAAAATGCCTTTCTGTTGTAACAACGTACAGCTAATGTCCAAAGTTTCGCTCTCTTCGCTTTTACCGACCGGATTGTGGACCTCGCATTTGACCATGGAATCGTGGTACTTTCGCGTGACGTTGTGTAAGAGTAGTTCGGTGGTGTAATCGCCTACGACGAGCTCGTCGTTTAAAAACCACCTGTACGTGAGATCCGGGGGATTTGCGTCCGCGTTACATTTCAACCTCACATCGCTACCTTCTAATATTCTGCCATTCGACGACGTTTCCGACACAATTGACACCGTCACTTTCGGAGCGTATTTCACCTGCAAATAAAATTCCCATCAATATTATTCATATCTTATACGAATTAAATTNGGCGAAATTGAAAAATGGCCCTTTCAATGTTCTCCTTTTAAACTATTCAACTTTGAAGAGACACACATGGGCTTGTTACACAACCGATTTAGTTACATGTTAGCTTTGGCCCATTCAGTGTGGCATCATGCTGGACCTGGCCAAATGGTAGATATCAGTATCAGTACATATTTTACTAAATAGTAATAATTAATTTTTTAGGCAAGCGTTCCTCGTTGGGTTCGTGAACGACTTCCCGGTGTCGTTCGTACAGAAGCTCAGTTCATTTTTGTTTGTCACTTGGTGGGGCCTTTCTTGCAGCGTTTTAATACGGCAACTGGCGAACTTACAGGAGGTCTTTATGAACTATTGGCCCAAGTGGACATGTGTCAAACCAATATGGAATATATGGATTCCATATGCGATCTTCTGTATCACATAAAGTATATGTTTGTTGGAGATAGCATGAAGAAAGATTTGGATCCGGTAGTGCGACGATTAAGACCGGCATTGCAAATGCGTTTAAGGTTTATTGCCCATATAAATAAATAACAAGTTATTGATTCCTAAATGGGAATGATAAATAATAATAAACTCACAATTTCGTTTTTTATGAAACAAGCCCAACGTTCGATCGTGTAATACCATGTGTTTATTATAAATACTTTGTTTATTGTATTAAAATTAAGATAAAAATAAACATTTTTTTATTGTAAACGATGTTTTTTTGATCGTTTTTTATGGACCACGAATTAAATGTTGATTAATAATAATTAGATTGGTAGCCCTATTTATTTAGTAAATTTCCGTTAGGTGTTATATAGACACGTTTTAATTGCGAAAGTGCGGTTATGGAGACACGTCAACGTTAACAACAGAATCAAATATAACCTAACTTTTTTCTTACTGTTTCCAGGTTGTAATATGTGCAAACAATCTATTTTCTGAATATATTAATATCAAAATGAGTTAAACAAGAATAAATGTGTATTTTGAATTTGTTAATAATTGTATTAGTGTAACTCTTTAAAAAAAAAATGGTGATGGAATCAAAAACGACGAGTAAGACTAGCATTTTAAAAGCACTTCTTTTGAGAGCTTGGCGTGAACGTTGGAGTGATGTTCAGTGGGGTATCTACATTAAAACTGTATTACCAAGGGGTGTTAGTGGCGACGTGTACAACTTAGCCGACTGTATTCTACAACAGGCTCTTGTTGGTGCAGGGGCAAATCAACTAGTATTAAGTTATTTAAAACATTCCTTGAGTGCACAGTTAGTTTCGCATGCGGCGGTTTTACAAAGATTGAGCAAATATTCACAATATCATAAGGTGCACTGTGTCTACAGCCTGCTGGAGTTTTTAGAGGGCATGTTACCAGCCATAACTTGTTATGGAAAACCGGAAGAGACTGTTTTAGCCACTGCTTTGCTATCTACAGCCTTGTGGTTATTACAAGTTATAATACATTGTCATTGTAAAATTCAAATATTGGAGAAGGCCACTTTGCTGCTTCAGAATTTACTCTCATCTGATTTTTGTGTGGCAATGATGTGCTTGGCAAGGTATAGTGATACAGGTTAGCATAGTAGTAATAAAATCATCATCTTATTTGTCAAGTAATTAACATCCATTTATTTGCAGAATTGTTCTCTGAAATTACTAAAAAATGCATTGAAATTGAGAATTCTCCAAATGACAAAGAAATAGCCATTAAATCGGTTTGTGTCGTGCATGGTTTGGATGTTAATTCATTAAAAATAGTTGTCCCTACTGAAGAAACACCGAGTAGCTTAGTTCAGTCGTGGCTATTGGTGGAATTAGTACAGCATCCTGACAGCTCCACCTCATCTTTAGTACGACAGTTACATTTACTGCAACATCTGAAGAACTTATCTAATGCAAAACTTTATTTTGAATTAATAAGAGCAAGCCTCCTGTGTCTACAAGATCTCAGTCAGACACCTTATGAAACCCAATGGGGTGCTTTTGCATTCTTAAAGGTGCCACATATATTGGCCACATTAAACACTAAATCCGAGAGTGCAGAAACTGTTGAAAAGGCTGTAGAATTACTCTTACAAAATTCTCCATTACTGGATGCGATGGATACAAGAAGCTCATGTTCAAGCTTAGACTGTTTGTTGGGAGAGTTAGTTAAATTGAGACTCTTAACTGATGTTCAGGTTCAGTGTCTATCTGCGCGACGAGTAACTCCGCCCCAATTAAAAACCGATGAGGCTCCAGCTACCGCGGGAATTTCCAAAGTTGTAATTCGTGCCGAACCTACATTTACTGGTATTTTAAAAACAATGACAGCTGATTATCATAAAATTCAGGTACGGTTCAATTTTTAAAAAATAGTTCTATGTATGTGATTGTTTCGTTCCTTTTTAATTTTAGGAAGCTCTACTGGGAATGCTCTACCAAGTGCTCACAGGTAAAAGTTTAGAGTTGATCCTTGCAGTCGCGACCGTCCAAGGTCACTTACGGACATTTGCAGCACGTTTAAATCGATTCAACGAGTGCTCAAAAATTGGAGCCGATAAATCTCGCGCTCAGCTATTCGACATAAGTTTCTTGATACTCGTTGCCATTGTGCAACAGTACGGAGTAGAGACAGCCTTTGAAGCAGGCAACGACGACTCTTTTGTCGAGCAATGGGTTCGGGAATGCATGGTGGAACCCAACAGACCGAAGGCTTCCGATCAACTTCTTAAACTGTGCGATGCCACCACTGTAGATCTCCTTTTGCAGCAGTTTAACGCTGGTGAATCGGACTTTAAAGGAAACTCCGTTAAATGGCATGATATAGTTTTTAACATTCCAGGGGTGAGTAGTTTTCTTACACATTGTGCATTCAATAAAGATGTTGGATTACATTTCCAAAAAAAGGTTATGCGAGAAGTCCTTGTGGCCTGGGAACAAGGAGCTTTGTTGCCAGCAGACGTTAAAAGAATCTTGGATGCAGTCAGAGGCCGTATGTGTTGTCTACCGGTGGCAGCGGCTGCTTGGCTATGTGCTTATATGAAAACAGCACCCCAAGACACTCTTTTGAAACCTGTTAATATGGTACAACAACTGTTGGCTCCCCCTCCACTTCCTGAAGAAGATAATCATCGAGAAAGGCAATATACGTTAAAAATTTAGTCCCAACAGCCCTTTTTTAATTCATGTTTCATAAAAAAATAGGTGGTTACTTTCCTGTGAAATAATTCGTCGGATGCAGAGGGACATCCAGCTCCCGCTACAATCCAAAATTTCTGGGAACATCTCTTTTCGACAGCCTGCCGCAGAACAGTTTCATAATCTCTGGATGAAAGCGGTCAAGCGGGGTTGGTTAGACCATAGTTCTGCCAAGACCGTTCAGGGACTTCTTGAAACCGCTGGCCCTAGGTGGCTTGTTTATTCTGTCGTTCACGAACTCACTCAACTTCGATACAGGTACGAAGTTTCCGATGGTGATTTTTTATTGTAATTCGATTTTCCCCTTGTTAGAAACCAACTGAGTCGAGGGGTGGACATAGCTCTTGCGCTGTTCCACTTCGACATATACAAGTGCTGCCTCGAACTTTTATGTTACGTATTACCGCAGCATCTTATCAACAGTAAACAAGCGGACGAAATAGTCGACCCCCAGTTGTCAGCCGTCGCCAAACTCACGAGCTATTGCCTTTATGCCACGTGCGAATTGATTACCGCAAAGAATGACAGGGTGAGTTTGCAAATTATGCTTTTCTTGTGTCGTTCACTAAATTTATTTCTATTCGTAGGATATCGAATCAGGACCGCCCTCGCAGAAGATCTCGCGTTTATCAGAAACATGCTACGATGCAAAATCGAATCCTTCGATAGACGTCCTGTTACCTTTCTTACGCCAGATGCTTATTGCCCTCGAAACGACTCTCCAAGAGGGTCATGTTACCCAACAAATATATTTTGCGCTTCATCTATTAAAGTATTTAGTTGAAACGTACTCACCCATCACCACAATAATCCTGAGCGCAGTTCCTCCGTCTCTGGTGTCCGGTCTGTTGAAAATTTTACCCGAACATTTCGGGTCTGCTTTTCTTTTACATCTGTACGACATTCACACGACATCGGGGCGAAGTAACATGGCGAAAGACTTGTGTTTGTTGCGGAACTATCAATTGAAGAATCTTGGTGGTAGCGGTAGATAAAACAACAAACTCTTGTATATATAGTACACTTTTGGAATTTCATTTTCTTGTTTCTATTTTTTCGTAACTATCTATCGCCGGTTTCCTTTAAAGAAACAAATAAATTTCGAATAAATAAAGCAACAGTAATAGGGTGTTTGATTGGAAACTAAACCAAACTATTAGATGTTCTAAAGTCAAAATAAACATGTACGAGGGTTTTTAAGGGTATACCATAAAGCTGAAAAAATCGATTTAAATTGAAGTATATTGCGTAAAATATTTATATACAAAAAATATACAAAGAAAACTATTGACAAAATATACAAAAAAATTACTTAAATGGAAAAAGAAACACTGACATTCTTTATTATTATTTATCACTTATGCTGAAGAGCACTGATGCATTTGTATTTGTCTCGAAAAATAACTAACGTTTACACATAAAAAGTATGCAACACAAGTTATAATACGATATGGCATTCTTTTTTTTTTGTTTGTTTTACAACTTCCGGTGACAAAATAGTTTCTATTTTATTGATTAGTTTTTTCGCTCTAATTTTACCTTAATTAAATAACAACAATTTTGATAACACTGACGTGAATATAACTTGTTCTACTTTTCCATATTATTGCAACAATTCTGATTTAAAATAACTTGCAAACGATGATTTTTTTAGCTTATTTGTTTTATTAGGCTTGTTATTATTAAACCTTTAATTTCGATGCAAATCGTACATAATTGACTTCAATTGAAGTATATTGTTGGTAATTATTTGGTAGCGAAACTTATTTACGCATCTACAGTAGGTTACAAAAATAACAATTCATCTTAATATATGCACTAAACAACTGATTATTGTTTATTGACTTATATTTATACTGTTAACTAAATATTATACAAACGATGTCGTTATTTTCGAAACATACTGTACACTAAATAAACAATTATTACCACTTATACTTTCCAGGCTATAATCAGGAGGCAAGTGAT
This sequence comes from Agrilus planipennis, assembly GCF_000699045.2. Taxonomy (NCBI): domain Eukaryota; kingdom Metazoa; phylum Arthropoda; class Insecta; order Coleoptera; family Buprestidae; genus Agrilus; species Agrilus planipennis. Next base: position 248,264 of record NW_020438892.1, read on the forward strand.
AATTAAAAACTAGACTCTTTAATTCCCGAGAGTTAAAATTTATCTTGTTTTAGTAATAGTTTCTGTTGTAGTGTACCGGGTGTATCATTATTAGTTACCAGTAGTTGTATGAGAAGCGCAAACAAAACAAGTGTTTTTTTTTTATAAAAATAATAATGAGAAAAACAGATAACTTTTGTGAGCGAGATATATCCCTCTAAAATAATATCTATAAAATGAGAGACGTTGGAACAGACAAGGGGGTTTAATAGTGACACAGCATAAGCTAGCGGAGTGGAGGCGGTCAAGGGGAAGGCGATGATATATTAGCACGTGTACAACCGTATGGACTTCACGCACCACCCATCCTCCCCAAGAGGCCTCACTTCCCTCGTCTATACTAACACTACGCCCCCATGTCCTTGCGTTGGAGACGACTAAAATAATGAAGAGATTGAGCAAAATTTAATACTACAAATGCTACTTGTTATTCCTATGGTTTCGGTAGGGATGAGGTGGAGGAAAATATATTCGTAAGGGGGCTGGTCGTTAATTGGTTAATTGGATTTTTAATCGCTTTCAGACTGTTTCTATGTATTTATGGATGGAATGGTCGGAATGTACGGATTAAAAAAGAAAAAATGCTTCTACGATGCCTATTATTTCTTGAAACCTTTAGAAACAAGTTTATTCTAAACAATTACGAGTTCTATTATTACCAGATATGTTTTAAACGTGCGATGAATGATATGGGATGGTCATATTTAATTGGTAGAATTTTTATTGGGTGGCTTTTTTCTTTTCTTTTATTTATTTCGCAATAAATCTACATATTACAATTTTAGAGGCATATTTCCGGTTGGTGGGTGGAAATGGATGATGATAATACGTAAGGCATGAATATTAACGAAACCTTTTCCTTCTTTCCTATCTTAGCAACACGTTTCGGAAAGAGAAAAAGGGTACGAAGTTTCC